>NC_051161.1:47429876-47729909 GCF_013339745.2 Dermacentor silvarum | reverse complement strand
TACGGCCCTCCCCTTCTTGCTGGTCTCGCTTAGAAAAGACGTACCTCGCGTATAGTTCAGATGCTTCGGGTTGACGTGCTTCTTTACTGCATCAACGATGACTTGGTAGTCCACGTTTGGCGGTCGCGACGGCTTCACGAGAGTGGCTATGAGGGAGTACGTCTCTGGGCCACAGCAGCTGAGCAACACCGCTCGCTTGTCCTCATCCGTTGTGAGCTTGCTCGCTGCACAATACAACTCAATGCGCTCGACATACTCCACCCACGACGAGTTTTCACTGAGGTTGAACTCTCGAATGCGACTACCGGCTGCCAGCTGCCGGAAAAACCCTGGCCCACGCACGGGTTAGACCGTGCCTCGTCGCCACTGTTATGAACGGACGCGTGAGTCGCAACGACACGGAACACAACAGCGTTTATTACAAGAAGGACACTGCTTATATAGCTAAGACGGTGACAGGTATCAGCACACTTGGTGATAACAGAAGACAGACACAAAACTGGCGCACGCTCTCTCGTTGCCCACTGACGTCACTTCGCGTGATTTCATAATCTATCACAAAGAGGCAGCGTTTACACTATAGAATATCGTGTGGAATAGATAGGTTAGGGCAGTTATTATCCTTGATTGCAATGTAGAAAGAGAGAGCGGTGATTTAATGCTTGTTACACTCGAGTGATGGATGTACTTTCTGGAAATGAAACGTGCGGTACGATTTTGAACCAATTCGACGGAATTACTTAAATAAGCCTGATGAGGTGACCAAATGGGTGATGCGTACTCGAGTTGCGGACGAACAAATGTTTGATAGGCGAGCTTACGGATAGTCGCAGGAGTTCCATGGAGATTACGGTTTAGATATCCTAATGTGCGCGATGCTTTGGCTGTTACTTTCTGTATGTGAGTGGACCAGCAGAGGTTACTCGTGAAATTAACACCTAGGCATTTATATGAAAACGTGCGGGACACTAAGGTATTGTTGAGTAAGTAATTGGAAGAAGAGTTAGATTTTTTTCCGGCTGCATGTCATGAGCTTGCATTTTTCGGTGTTAAGTGACATTTGCCATGATGTGCACCAAGCAGTTATGAGATCGAGGTCACTTTGAAGTGCTAGGTGATCTGAAGATGAACGAATGTTGTCATCTGTGAACAAACGAAGAGTTGATGTAATGTTAGATGGCAGGTCATTAATGTAAATGAGGAACAGCAATAGGCCCAGGAGGCTACCTTGAGGTACATCGCTAAATGGAGATGAGTGGTCGTTAACAACTGTGAATTGTTTGCGACATGACAGGAAATTCCTTATCCATGAGGCTGTTCATGAGTCTAGGTTAAGGGAAGTGATTTTAGCTATTAAACGTCAGCTCCCGACACGGTCAAATGCTTTTGAGAAGTCTAAGAATATGTAATCTGTTTGAAATTTCTCGTCCATATTGTGTAGCAGTTCGTTAATAAATTCTAGCAGTTGACAGTCACACGAGAAGCCTTTTCTGAACCCATGCGGGTTAGTAAAAAAAATGAATTATTACTGTCGAGATGCTGCGCAACGCCTGATACGATTATGTGCTCGAGGATCTTGCATGGAACTGATGTCAATAAAACAGGGCGATAATTAAGCGCTTTTGTTTTATCACCTGATTTGAAAATGGGGATAATCTTGCCAATTTTCCAGTCTTTTGGAATTTCTCCAGTTGTTCGAGACTGAGGAAAGATATGAAAGAGAACATTGCTTGAATGTATGACAGTGTTTTTGAGTATTTTTTTTTACTAATATCATCAACATCGGTGGAAGTTCATATTTTGAGATTGTTTATCAATAATGCAATGCCGGGGACACTAATTTTTATGGGGCTCATGTATTGGTAGTCTACAATCTGCTAACAGGTGGAATAGTGGAATGGTTTTCCTACGTGAACACTGAAGCAAAATAATATTCAGTGCACTGCAGAGTATTCAACGCATTGTAGTTAACGCACTGCGCTGGCTATTTTCCTGTCAGGAAAGTTACGTCGCGCTGATACTGACATGCCGTCCGTGACCTGGAAATACCGGCCGCACGACGCTAAAGAAAGGAAATGCAAGCAAGATCGATAATGATCATTGTTGAGAGATATGTCCCGAAGAAACCAAGCTGTTCTCTTTTTTTTTTTTTTTTTTGGGGGGGGGGTGTAGATTACACATTGAAGGGAAAATGAGACATCCACCCAAATTACGTCAAACGCTTGCCTTTGCTTCGAGTTGTTGACAAATTCGACTTCACCCTGCCATCTGCTAGCCGCCTGGTTAGCTCAGATGGTAGAGCGGCTGCACCGGAAAGGCGGTGGTCCCAGGTTCGAGTCCCGGACCAGGACGAATTTTTCTTCAACTGCGAGGCTTTTCTTTCGAGGAACCCGTATGGGTTTCCTTTGTAGCAACTGCTACATTTGGGTGAATGTCTCATTTTCCCTTTAATATCTTCTCTCCACCTAGCGGGTTTCCGCTGAACTACTACATCAGATTACACATATTGCAGATTTTCGACAAACCCCCATCCGAACGTGATGAACAAACCATACTTGAAATCATACACGACGCGACATGAATTCTCGTTTTCCCCAAACTCACAAAATGAGACAGCGCGGTGTACCTCACTCAAGAACTAAGACACAACGGCGAGGCCAACGCCGGAGTTTAACCTTAAACTATCGTCCAAGATTACTCGAGATGCGTCTGCCCTCTCCGCCCTCGCTATACCGTTTCTTTCTCTTTTGCGTATACGAAGAAACGTATCTTTCGAACAGGCTTACGACGAGGCGCACCGATGGGTTCGTTCTTTCCATTCTTGTTTCTTGCGCCGTATACCATACGCCATAAGACGACACGTCGTTGGTTCGCTTAAAACTTGGCCCGAGGTCGTTCCGAACATGTGCGCGAGGCATCGGCCCCCCCCTTATCCCTTAGCCGGCACGCGTGGTTATAACGTTTATAGGTTTGCCCGCTGGCGTACACATCCACAGTGTACGGTGCTGCAGATTCTTTTACTGCTGCGCATCAGGCCGGCTGTAAATATGGTGCCGGCTGAATTATTTATGCCGGCAGCCTTCTCCTCGATGGCATTAAGTCCGTCTGCGTGTGCGTGCTTTCTCGTGGGCAAACTAGAGGCACAAGCTACGCGCTCGAGGCAAAAACATGTATATATCAAGGCAATCGGCATAAACATAGACGAGTTCGCTTTCTTCTTCTACATTATACATAGCGTTGTCCGTTCGTACCGCTTACTTCGAAAACTAAAAAAAACTGCAGTTATTAGCTTAACGGCGCGCGCCGTTAAAATATTGCAAAAGAAAGTTCGTACTGCTGCGCCTATGAAACGGGCGATGCTGCCGGCGCATGCGTGCGTGTTCGCCTAGGGAGCTTGCTTCAGCGTTGTTATGTGGCGCAGCGCACTCTGCAGGTGCCGCGCGGTATTAAAAAATTTTGGTAACTAATTCGCGGTACGTAGGCGCCCACTGCGCCTCATCGAACTTTTTTCTTCGGCACCCGGCATTGAGATACGTGACGCTAAAATGTGCATTTCTCGCCGGGCTTATCGGGCTGCCAAAAAAAGAGGAATATGACCTGTAGAGCGAGCTGTAAATGGTATTCGCTCTTTAGTTGTTGTTTGTTCGTTTATAACTTCGCAAGAAGCAACGGCAAGACATAACTGCGTCGAGAGATGCAGAGCTACGTTTCGAATATATTATTGGCCTCTGATGTTCGCAAAGCAAGGACTAGTTAACCCGAGAACAAAAATCGCGAAGCACACGCAGTAGGTTTAGTACGGAGAACAGCTCTCGCTTCGAGCTACTAAAATTTGCAAGAACTGGGCACAGAATCTTGGATAGCTTTCTACTTTCATTTTATTGCAATGCATTCTTTGCCGCATTCTTTGCCGCATTCTCGGCAATTTGCGGTAGGTAGTTAGATTCCCGTGTCACCGTGCTTTAACGAAAATAAAATAACGTGTGACTTGTGGTGTAATCTAACCTCTGCCGTCGAGCCCAGCGGCCCGGTACTCTAACCACAGGCCATGATCGTTTTTTTTATGTTTAGTATTTTTTTTTCTTTATAGCCCTTGCTTGCCACATTACAACACACAGACAAAATGCTAAAACTAAGGGTGACAGCCGTTCTGAGTCAGACACGAATTTAGAATTTCTTTCATATCAATTGCATTGATCCACGAGTAATGTTCGGACTGTGCCCGATATATCTCTCTTATGTATGTGACACTCTCGATAAAGTTCCCACGCACAACACGTACGTTGACATCTGCATGTCTCATTTGCATACGTGTCTTCCATACACTGTGGAGGCCTCGGAGCATGATAAGGTCATATTGTACGCCTCCCATATGTTAAACTGGTATAAACCTAGGGCCAGATTCACAAAGCTTTGCTTTCGTAAGTTCACTTTGCCATTGCCTGGCCGCTTTCGCTAATGATATGTCTGGCATCCGGATTGGCGAAAATTCTTTCTTACTAAAAAAAAAGCACAGCATATCCACGGGGTGAATGATGATGAGTGGGCGAAGCTCCGGAGGGAATCATCGGATCTCCCGCTTAAGGGGACGCTAGCACAAACGCGTTAGAAACGTCCAGTACTCTCTAGTAAGGGGGAACGGCCACAGCGTCTTACGCAGCCATTTACACATGCCGGAACGTGCACCGCGTTTGCCGACGCCATCACATGACTGCTGAGAGAGTATACCCCCCGTATTCATAAACGCTCCTCGACTTGAACTTGACTTGCCACCGCCTTGGGCAGCGCATTCGAAACGCGTTGAAGGTAAGGCGGAGAGGCCACAGCGTCTTACACCAGCTTCTTTACACGGGCCGTAACGCGCTAGCACAAACTCGTTAGAAACGCGCTAGAAACGGGGCCTTTCGTTAATGTTGGGTATTTATTGCCATCGTGGTGCGTGTGTCTATGTGCGCTTCGTGACGTAGTGGGCTAACGCCGCGCGCTCGGAAGCGAGGGGTCCCTGGTTCGATTCCGCGCTACGGACACAACTGCGGAATTTTTTTTCTCATTTTTCTCAGACTGGTTACACACTACTACTACGACGACGGGGACGGAACGGGTGCCGCTATAAGGAGCTTCGCTCCTAAAATTCTAGCGTAAGAAGGTTTTGCGAATTCGGGCCCTGATTCCATATGGATCTAAAGGCAACTCCTTATGAATGGTACGCTGGAGGATGTCCAAGAAAAATGTGGGATATGGGAGTTTTTAAACTATGGGATTATAGGGACCGAGGTTAGGCCCACTATAACAATGCGTGAGTAGGCGCGCGGAAGAACAAGGAACCGTTCAGGCCGATGGCAGGACCAGAAGAAGCTATATTTTATTCTTCTCCTATTTTTCTAAACTCGCAGCACGCACCACGAGGAACGAGGCACATGCGCATGCACCTGAGCGCGCCATAAATAAAAGGCAGCCGATGAAGATGACGATGGCCGCTAGAGGAGTTATGAAAACATGTTCAATTCCCCTTAGTGGGTGCGAGCCATGACAGAGCTGCGTCATCATCATCAACATGTCCTATCGTTTCCGGTTTCTTACAAAGCATGCATTGCGCCAAGGCATGAATAAGCCTTTCTGTTAAAGACAGGCTTTCACGGGAAGAGTATTACTGTGCAGTTTGAAAAAAAAATTTGTCGATGATTTAGCCAGCATCCTTTTAGTTATCTTCAGTATATTTCGTCCCTGACCTCCGCTGTATATTGTGTATGGGTATAGGAAGCATGGTATCAATCAGGTAGCTGTCCAACTTCTTTTTAGTTACTGCGCTTAAGTGTTCCACAGAATGCCGGGCATTCAGTATTCGACAGGCGAGGACTACTTCCCGTGGGTATATTCTGACAGGACCACTAAGTGGTCCTGCATGGCGACACCCCAAATGCCGGGAGAAGACCACGTAAGCGTATCTGCATCACAGGGCCGAGAAAGCTATCCTGCTGGTCCCCAAAGAAAGCAAATTGCTAGCATACTTCTCTCGTTCCAAAGGCAGCTAGCTGATTATGATGATGATGATGACGATGATGATGACCTTAAAGTATTTGCCTAGCTCTTTGAAACACCAGGCGCGTACGCCACCACTTTCTCGTCTTCTCTCCTTGTGACAGCTCTCGCTTTGAGGCGCCGTGTTAGACTGCACTATATCCGGGACCGGCCCAATTCCTCCGCTACTTTCCTGGTAGTGGTTTACGCTACGTAGAAACTGGTGCGACTTCGTACCAACTTCATGATCGACCAAGTTAATCACGTTGTAACATTTCTTCTCCGAAGCACACATTCCATCCTCGTTTTAACATACACCACACGACATACTAGCCTTCGGTACATACGATTGTTATTACACGTAGTTGCTGACGCCGTCGCAATCCCTGTTTCTCTCACTGACGCTCGTCCGCTACCCATGTAGAACGTAACAATCGTCATGTCGTAAGCTCGCATCGAACGGCCGGCGCAGAAATCATTTCTTTGCTGGCCATACGATCGTCGTCTTCGACGTGGTCGTCATTCATCGTGCCACTGTCGTTACACACATGTGAGCTCGCGACCCGCACACACACAACTACTCAATTTACACAAACACGTTCGTTCACCTGGTAACGCTTTATGGAACCCCAAAGAATGCTGGATAGCCAGGTTACCTGCAAAATGCTTCTCATGATATCGATTCCCGCAGTGCGTGGGATCTGTCCGAATTTTTAACCGCGCAGCGCTTGCTCTTCACCTCATCAACTACGTGCAGTGCGGTGAAAGCTTTATCTAACGTCAGCCAACTAGAAATTGGAAAGAGAGGGTTCCTTCATTGGGTCCCCCTCTGGTCGGCCTCCTCGCGACAACGACTGAATGGGAAGCTTCAAAGATTAGTAGCACACAATGGGCGAGCCAACCTCCGCACGACTCTCGTTGTTGATTGGCTGAACGCAAGCCCCTAGCAGCCTTCACTGCATTGCACGGCATTGGTGAGAACGGAGTACAGAGACTATACCGTTCCCCTAAGTTCCACCCTGCTCAATCAAAAACAGCTGTTCAGAGCAAACTGCTCGTGGATGTATGTTTCATGCGGCCGCATCAAAATCACGCGAGAGCGAGGTAAACAAGCGAAGTCAACTCTTTTGTTGTTGTTCTGAAACACATCGTGTTTTTTTTTTCGGGAATAGTCAAGAGTAACACAAGCGGAACGGTGCCGCTGTAGAAGACAGCCGGAGCCAAATTCTGGAAACAAAGGAAATGCCTCGCTCAGCTCTGCGCGTTCATTCATTGATCGAAAAATGCAACCCCATTCTACGCAAATTGACCCGGCTTCAACATAGTAGTATACAGGTCACCAAATTACAATAGGTTATCCGAGAGCTAGGTTTCTCATTAAATAAAAAAAGTAAAATTGCTGGACTCTGCACGACAAAGCTTTCGCTTGCGCCAACCGTATTTGAGTGAGTGAGTGAGTGAGTGAGTGAGTGAGTGAGTGAGTGAGTGAGTGAGTGAGTGAGTGAGTGAGTGAGTGAGTGAGTGAGTGAGTGAGTGAGTGAGTGAGTGAGTGAGTGAGTGAGTGAGTGAGTGAGTGAGTGAGTGAGTGAGTGAGTGAGTGAGTGAGTGAGTGAGTGAGTGAGTGAGTGAGTGAGTGAGTGAGTGAGTGAGTGAGTGAGTGAGTGAGTGAGTGAGTGAGTGAGTGAGTGAGTGAGTGAGTGAGTGAGTGAGTGAGTGAGTGAGTGAGATTATACACTGCCACTGGCCTTCAGAAGCCACGGTATGAATGGTACACACGTTGAATTCTAACGACCCATACGACAATACGTAACAGGAGATATGATGTGCGAAACACTGAGATCACTGTAGCAAAACAAGCAATAAGTACTCCTCCTAACGTGGCTTACATAAAGTGCGACCACGAGAAAATAAAGAATAAAAGGACACACTGCAGATAGACTTGGCGATAGCTATCTTGCTTAAGCGAGCTCACGCTGGCTAGCCTGGCGAATTTCGGTTTAACTTCTATATTGAAACTTTTTTTTCTCTTCACCGGAGCAGCAAGTAGAAGTGGTGGCAGAAAAGAATGCAAGAAATAACACGCAATCATTGGGATGTAAAAAAAAAAATCAGTATCGCTCACTAGCCACTACCTCTCCTATCCTACACCCCTCCCTTTCTAAAGAGAAATAATAATAATAAACAAAGTGAGGTGCGAGAAAGACAGATTTGTGTCTCACCATAGAGACTACCACAATCTACCACAATAAAACAACAATAAAGTTGTCCTTTTGAGTTTTTTTTTTTTAAGTTTGCTCTTAAGTCTTGTTAGCTTTCCCGAACCCCCATTCAGACTACCGCACGCAGCAGCGTCGCCAACGACAGAACAGCGCATATGCCGTAAGCATGAAAAATTGAAAGCCCCGGGAGATTAAGCTTGCGACTAATCAAGTCGCGTCTACCTTAGCGTTAGCGCGCTTTCCCGCAGAATGTCGTTGCTTAAAAAAAAACCTAACGCAAACAAATTACCCCCCCCCCCCCCCCGCAGCGCCACTCATCTGTTTCTTTTTTTTTTTTTTTTTTTTTTTTTTTACTAGGCAAAGCCAGGAGGCAAAGTACGCACCGCTTGTTTATTTCGCCAGCCGGATCGCGTTCACGGCAGGAATCATGGCAACCGTTGTTTTGGAGTTAGAGAGAGAGAGAGAGCCGTGACGGAGAGGTGTCTGGCATAGTAAACAGATGTCTCTCTCCCAGGGCCACCCAACTGGTAAACAAAGGCCGGAAGGTCCGGGCGCCACGCTGAGGGGTGTTAGGCACGCCTCACCATTGGAAAGGAGAAACAGAGAGAGAGAGAGAGAGGGAGATCACTTAGGCTGGAGAGCCCGACACTGGGAGTCATGGCAAATAGAAAGCCAAGGACGAAGATTGAGACGGAGCGCCAGCGGAGAGAGCGCGAAAGAGGAGGAGTGGCGAGTAGGGCGCTGGGTCCACTTGTAACAGACACCGGAGCTGGCTGTTTAATTGCTTTATCGTGTACGCCGTCGGCCACGCACCGTCGCAGGCCTGGTGTCCCGGCTACAGCTCTTGCGAGTGTGCGGTGTGCGTGCGACCGGATCCGGCGGAGGTGTTGCTTGTGCTACTTTTATTTTTGACGCCGGGCGGCGCTCTCGCAATCAAACTGTGTACTCGTCACGGGGCAGCTTCCCCAAGAGGCACAAGCGTCGACGACGCCAGCGAAACCCTCCCCCGGCATAGGCTCGCTTTGCCACACGACACAACCCTCCTCTCATTCGCAAATTGGTGAACGAGTGTGGAGCGGAGGGGCCAAGATAAACGAACGCCGAACAGTGAAAGAAGCAACCAAGGCGGGAAACGCAAGCGAGTGTGGAGGCGGCACGCAGTGAGGATAGAGGTTCCGCCTCTTGGTACATCTCCGAAGTCTTGGCTTTGGCTTTGGCTTGCTTGGTGCGGTGGTCACGTGCCTGCCTTAGCAAGTTCTTTCGAAAAGCGCTCTTTTGTGTCCTGTAGTTTTTTTTTTCTTCGCATATTTTCGCGCATTTTTACACGAACAAAAGAATGCCGTTCCTTTCGGACCACCGAGGCTCAGAATTTCAGACAGTGGCACCTTAGATGTTTCTGCGCCATTAAACCTTATGAATCAATCAGTTTAAGAAGAACTATAGAAAAGTTTAGTGTTCCTTTCCATCGCGGAAACGGTTCAAGTCCAACTTGAGGGAGAAAGTCATGGCGCCATCGTGAAAAGATGCAACATTTAACACCCCTTTTGAACCTCTAGCGAAACTACTTTGAGAGTTTAAAAAGCCGTATTACAACACAGCAACCTTCTCGCCATCTTTCAGCAAGCATCTCCAGGCTTGTAGTTTTTGCTTCCGCACATACGTATATCCTTAACGTTCCGCGAGGTACAACGAAAGTTTGAACGTATATTACGAGTGGTGTCACGCCCGATTTCGCTGTCCGCACGCCACGACGATTATCACTATGTAATGCAAGACGGCGTGAGTTCTGAATGACTAGTCATCAAACTGCATCTGATTCGAAGTAAGCGTGAGCGTGAGTCAAAGCGAGTCTCAATGAACTGGAGATTGTGCGAGTCCCGAGTGAATTCAAGTAATTCTCAATCACGCGACTCCTGATTTTTTTTTTTTTTTTTTGCGTGTAGCTATGGCGAGGCGTGGGCAGAGACGAGAACTGAAAATCGCGTTGAGCCAATATGCTAAAACGCTGAGACGTTTATGTTGTCCTTGCGCGCGTTCTGCACCACCTCATTTCTTTACCTTCATCTTGAGCCACCCCCTAGATGTGACAGGTCCATCCAAATGATTCTGATTGAAGCCCACTCTGCATGCCCCTGAGAGGGGTCGAGTTCGTGATAGCATGGGACGTATTCTGGGACGATCACTTTCGGCGATACTATCAACTCGGCCATCAGGCGCGCCCTGATTGGCTGGTTGAAGATGATAGTATAGCCGGAAGTGTTCGTCCCAGAATACGTGCCCATGTGTGTAAGTGAATCAATCATCCTGTGAAAGCCTTAGTTGGCATGAGTGCGTGAGCCTGCTTCAGTCTCCCTTATCATTTCTCTCTTTTTTTCGCAATTTTCTTTCTCACTTCACTTTTGCGAGTATGACGCTGAATCTGATTGAGCGCTAATTAAGGTGTAAATGGGTATGCTGTTAATGAGTTATTTATTTTGCCAATTTGTACCCGTAGCTTTGCCAAGCCGAGCTATCTCTTACAAAACTCATACTTGGCGGCTCAATTTCCTTCCAAGAGAAAGTCTACCAAGGGCTACAAGAACGCAATAGAAGCTCAACAGATTTTGTCGGGACCGCGTTTAACATACCGCCCCTGAGGCGGTACCAGTCGCGTCATATATCGCACTAAACTTCGAACGTTAATTATACTATACGGTGCACCGTTAAAATGAACACCTAACGAGTAATAAGGCCAATGTAACTGTAACATTTCGGCCCCTTTATTGAAAACGAGTGGCTTACGTAATAGATCGGACGTACAGTGAGGCTCATTGTTAAAGGAGACACGTTAATACAGAGCAGGTGCGAGTTTCTTTCTTTTTTAATTTATTTATTTATTTATTTATTTATTTATTTATTTATTTATTTATTTATTTATTTATTTATTTATTTATTTATTTATTTATTTATTTATTTATTTATTTATTCCGAAATGCGTACATTCGCCCGGCTTTTCAACTGATGATTTGTGGTTGGCCGCGCAGGTATCTTTCTGCACGGCCGTGGAGTGCATTGGCATATACGTATATAGCTTCATCCGGCACTTACACCTAGAGCTCCAGCGAAGTGAGTCCCGCACACTAGAGTGTTTCTCTTATAGTGAACCATGCTGTAAGTACGTTTATGCATACAAAAATTAGTGTATGGCCTTCATACCATCATCACCACCATCATCATCAGCAGCAGCAGCAGTCTATGCATGTCCATTGCAGGACGAAGGCCGCTCCCAGCGATATCCAATTACCCCTGCCTTGCGCCAGCAGACCCCATCCTGCGAATTTCCTAATGTCATCACACCACCTCATCCCCCGCCATTCATGATTGCGCTTTCCATCTCTTCGCACCCATTCTGTAACTCTAGTATAAGGCCGCCGGTTAACCTACGCATTTCACGGCCTGCCCATTCAATTATTATTTTTATCTTATTGTCAACTAGATACCATGTCTCACCAAAAATCGAGGGCAGAATACTAACTGCGCGTTTCCTTTAACAGTGCTCGATATTTTACAGTCAGCGTTATAATTAAACCAAACATGCCTTAATCGCCTTTTCGCTTCTCAAACGGCGCCAGAGAACGCGAAATACAAGAGGCCCACCGGAACGATCACAAGGCGCTCCAACAGAACGTGTGTTCCTTGAACGCGCAGAATAAATACTGTTTCTACAAAAAATGAACCCAAGGTACGCACAAGCACAACGAAAAGCACTAGGCTACTGCGTGTGCATAACAGATCCCGAAAGAAAGCAAATAAGCTTCTCTGATAGCATAAAAGAGGGCATGCTGACGCAAGATTCCCGCAGCCTTTTAACAGCGAAGCTGGTTAAGCCAGCCGTAATTTGTGGTTCGTATCAAGAAACTGCCGCGCCGTAGCCGTGGCAGCCAGGAGGAGGAGAAGCAGAACGTGTGCGCATGCGCGCGGTCTGCCTCCTTTTCCGACCCTCGGTCTGCCAGCTCCCTCCCTCCCGATCCCCGCCTCTCTTCTCTCCGCGGCGCACTGAGCCGGGAGAAAAAAAAAGCTGGCCGATTGATATCGAGCGGCTAGCCTCCAACGTGTTCGTCGTCGGCAAGAAACAGCGTTCTTGGCACAGTGCCAACCTTGGTTACCCTGCCTGCGTTTGTGGCATGCCAGGCACGCTGTCGCTGGTAGGCACCGACGCGTCCAGATCTAGTCACGCGAAATGTCGCGAAATGGAAGGTACCTCCGAAAATGATGGCTCGAGAATACCTTCATACATACATAGTTAAGTTAAACCAAGTTAAGACCTAGCAGCAACCAAGTTAATACCTAGCAGTAGCAGCCAGTAAGACTTGAGGATCGACAGTTTCGCTGTGCCTAAGCTTTGCACGACCGAGTGCGAACTTGCTCGTTTTTCTATCTCAAGAGCTTTTATAATTTCTCTAGTCAGCCTATCAGTTGGCGTGCGTAGAATTCTAGTATCCCCAAACAACGGTGCGCACCCAATGTACTTTCAGTTTTCCGACAGCCCCTAGATTTTTTAACAGTGGAGCTGTTTAAGCCGGCCGTTATTCCGTTAATCGTCACACAAAAAATGTGGGCCGATCCTGGCGGTAGTGCAGAAAGGGTCCAGGCGCAATGGCACATACCCCTGTGAACTAGCGAAGCAGAGCCTGGGTAAGTCTAGATAAGCGTGGTGGGGCTACTTAAGCTTAGTCAGTCGACGATAGCCAATCTATAGGTAATCGATAAACGATGAATAATCGTTAAATTCCGGGAAATTCTGGGGATGACTTGGTAGTGCTTAGCCTAGCCCAAAGACGGCGCCAATGCCTTGCGATTCGTCTTTCTGGGGTTTTACGGGCCAAAACCAGTTCCGATTATGAGGCACGCCGTAGTGGAGGGCTTCGGATTCATTTTGACCACCTGGGGTTCTTTAACGTGCGCTACAACGCAAGCACACGGGCGTTTTTGCATTTCGCCTCCATCGAAATGTGGCAGCCGCGGCCGGGATTCGATCCCGCGATCTCGTGCTCAGCAGCGCAACGCCTTAGCCGACTGAGCCACCGTGGCGGGTAATATCTTGCGATGTTCAAAAAGCCAGGACTAGCTAGGTGCCCATCAGCTCCGCTGTCTCTTTAGCATTGCGCCTCCAATATAAGCTACACTAGTTTTTTTAACGTTTTTTATTGTTTGGTTTCTTCTTTTTTATTGTAATTTATGGCTGCATTTCTCATCCAGGCAGGTTTTATAGCCATTCCAGCAAAGAGCTAACAATTCATTTTTGTCATTTCGTTCATCTCATTCTAAGCCTGTAAAGCGCAGCATTGTACACTAATGTTTTGACAACATAAGTAAGCCTTCAGCAAGCCATGCGTTCACCCGCTACAAAGTAGTCTCGACGATTAAACTCGTCGCACAGCTGGCTGAGGCGGGTATCCGCGGGCAATTATGTCGGCTGTTGGAGAGAAAATCCAACAGACCTGTGCACGGCGACCGCGCTGGAGTACAGGACTGTAGAAACAATGTGTCCGCAACTCCTTACATTCATGCCGTTTCATAAAACCTGAAGAAAGTGGGCGAGAGGGCCGGTGTTAGAGGGGCCTTTACGGGTAAAGAAGCTTTCAAAGTTGTGCAGGGCAGTAAATAAAGAACAAAAGGAACAAACTCAGCGCACCAAGAAATAAAACGCGTTGCTGGGCTAGATGGTGCATGCTTAATTACCAGAATTAAGGCGCAGCAAAAGACCAGGGACTTCAGAAGCAACCTAGGCAAGCGCACCAAGAAACATCGCGACAGGTTTGTCACACTGCGCAGAAGTGGATACACGAAATTCCATTGTCGTGCGGCGCGTAGGCCAAACGGGCGGTTGCTTCAACGAAAGAGTGAAAGAGCACAAGTATAATACAACAAAAGTACAGTCGAGCGCCTCTACTACGAACGCCTCTAGAACGAAATGACCTGTATAACGAAGAAATAATTCTGCCCTGGTTCTATTGTGAGCTGTGCCATGCGCGACCTTTACAACGAAGTGATGTGTGTAACGAATGATTTAGGAGCTTCCAAGTACTTCGTTATAAAAGCGTTCAACAATCGCCGGACATATAGGTTTGCACTGAAGAACCTACGGTTGCGCACCATTGTTGGAAGATACTAGAGTTCTATGCAAATCAGCTGACTGGAGAGATGATGGAAGCTCTTGAGATAAAAAAGGCTGGTGGAATGTTGTGTCAGCACGTCTTCCATTATGCTGTCAGAGAAATATGTCTGCTTCCTATTGATATCTGGTATGCACGAGCCGTAGGCTTGTCTTTCTTCCTTTTCTTTGTACTTGTGCATACCTCCTGTTTATTCTTGTTCAACCAGTATTCGTTCTACACGGTCAAGAAATAAACCTTCAGTTTTAGTGAGCCTTGTGATCGCCCTGGTCTCTTTTCTTGACCATCGTGTTCTCTGGCGCCGTTTGCTGATGTCACGAACCAACTAGCCCAACCATGCACCAGTGCTCATGAACATTTCCGTTTGAGGCAGCTTGAATATGCTAGCTTAATGCATGTTACTTCCGGAAGATCCGGTGTTTGCCCTTACAGCTCGTGTTTGTTAAACTCTTTTGCTGTTCCTGTCACACTGTACGTTGGCAGAAGGAACAGAAACGAAAGAGTTTTTCTCCCCGATTGTTCGGGCGTTAGCAACAGGGAACTCCGCTCTGCGTCGACCCCGCATATACGCTGCTAGCTCTATCGAAGAATGCGGTGCTTTGCAGGCGCAGGGGCAGAGCTCGATGGTCGAGGCTCTCCAGAGACCTCCCTGTGACAACATCCAGCACCAATCTTGCCGCTATAGTAGCCGCCAGCGAGGCGTGGGAGGCAGGCGAGAGGGACAGATTTGAGCGAGAGAGAGAATAAGCCCATTAGGAAATCAGCGCCAGGCGTTCCCGGCGTTTCCTCTAACGCCGCGAGCCGCGGGCCAGACAGCTCTTTTCTTTTCTTCGCGCCAGGCCTTGCGCCGTGTTGAACGCTGCAACGCTATACGCGGTTCCCTGCGAATTGCCGCGTACGTGCGTTTATGTTCGCGTGATTGTGCGCGCGACTTCGTGCTATATATATAGGCAACGCAAATACCGTTGCTGAGGCTTCCGCTGCTGTTGATTGCGCATCCTCGTGTTCGCAGCTCGACCCCCTCTTGCGTCTTATCTTTGTCACTCTCTCTCTCTCTCTGCCCACGAATATAAACGGTCTGGTGTTCGTTCGCGCAACCATCGTGCCCTGGGTTGCGTCGAAAAAACGCGTCGCCAGAGATTTTGCTGTCGCGAGTCGCATTATTCGGGGAGAAATAACGGGACCGCTTTTGGCGTAATTAGCATTCCTCGTGCTTAACGCGCCGTGGTATAACTTAGTAGCTGTAGCATTTTTGATGCCTACCATGAGGATGCGGGTTCAATAATTGCGGCTGTGGTGGTCATATTCGTGTAAGCGAGGGGAGATCCATGGAGGCCGATGTGAAAATCCCTCGTGTACAAAGAATTGCGTGCGCACTGAAGGACATATAGGTGATCAAAGTGTATTCAGAGTCCTCTATTCCAGTCTCACAGAACGTCCCTCTGCTGCCCTGGAATGTCAAACCTTTGTGGTTATTCCTTGAGCAATTATGCGGTTCTGCTAAATACAAGGGTTATGCTTAGCGATTTCGAGGAAGATAACCAAATTTGCACAGTGTTCGCAAATTTGCACAGTGCCCGTCGCATACGTTTCGCACATAGCCTGCAATCCTATCGTCTGCATGTGTCGCGTTCGTCTTTAACCACGTTCATATTTTGGCAGGCCAGGTGTATGTTTCCAGCGCTATTCGTATAAAAACTATGTAGAACTAGCACAAAATCATCGGCGGTTTCGTAAGAGTAGGCCGAAAACCGATGCACAATAAGCTGAAGAGTCTGCCTGAACCACTGATTTCGATTACACATAGGGTTAGGGTAAGCGTTACGGTAAGCGTTAGGAGAGAATAACGCCAATGGTAGTTATGACAGGGAAGTTTATGCATATGAATAAAGAGCTTAGAGTACTTGAGCGGTAACGGAAACGATTGAACAGGACGAACAGTGCCACACAAGTTCGTATAAGCGACGCAACGAGCAACCAACGAACGGCAGCCTAGCATTTTCTCTCCCGCAACGCACGGTTCAACGTCTCGTAACCAATTTTCTGAGTAGTTTAGCAACAATCTCTGGGTGTCAATACTCCGCTAGGCCTACTTCTGTCCCTCCACTGTTTTCTCTCAAGAGAACATTGCCGCTTGTTCCTCGCGCTTTACCCGTAGACACGTAAAACTCGGCTCGTCCATCGTACAACATTTTACTCTGATGCGTAAGCCTTCATTTTGATGCTTGCGAACAATATACGTTTCTGCTTTATTTTATTTGGGCTCGCCCGCTGTCGACGTCGTTGCGCTAAACTCCCTTGGGCCTAGGAAACAACTACTGCCACTGGTATGGGCAACTACTTTACAAATCGAAACAAAGTTTAAAGCTCGTGGAGAGAGAGAGAGAGAGAGAGAAAGAAAGCAAGAGAAAGAAAAGTACGATGGTCTGCAATGGCGTCGCTACGTGTCTGCTTTTCAAGCGAGCGAGGAGGACGCGACCGTTACGCTCCCATAAAAGATCGAGCTCCTTGCCGGCCGTAAAGCTGTCTTCTTGCTCGGCTTTTAAGTCGTAGGTGAAGCAAACTTTACGGCAAGCCTAACTGCGACTACGAGCTTGGTTGAAGGCGAGGAGCGAAACGGAGCGGCCTGAAGAGACCCGGGGCTAGATAACGGAAGGATGACGTAAGCAAGGAACTCGCGTTCAAACAGGAGGATTGCCCCATTGAGACGGTTGCTGGGCCTCGCGAAAGGAATGGGGACACCGTTTTCATTTACGTTTCTTTTCCCCGGGACCACGGAGTTTAGCAACGCCAAGTATTAGACGAGAGATTTGCCTTTGAGATGCAAATAACGCCGCACTGCTTCACGTCGATTCCGGAAGATATCGCTAGAATGACTCATTTGGTGATTGAAATGCCAGTGCGGTTTTGTCATCTGCGCTTGCGCGAAGGACCTCGCTTTAATTTATTCGACACAACGAGGCTACTGTTGTCATGGCAGGCATTCTGGTTGGCGCTGTAGCCCCGTCGTTGATACCAACAGAGAAAGTATTATTTAGGCAATAAGAATTCTATATGAAGCTCGCCGAGCGATTGATTCAAACGCACGTTTTATTCATTAAGAAACTATTCATCACAAAGTCGACATGGTTTCTCCGGGTCAAGAATGTAGCATTATCGACGCAAGAGGATAATACCGTCTATCCTGTTCCCCTTCACCCAATGTGGAAAGGCAGGAGGTGCGCTCCTCGGTCCGATGGCATAGA
The DNA here is from genome assembly GCF_013339745.2 of Dermacentor silvarum. Classification (NCBI taxonomy): domain Eukaryota; kingdom Metazoa; phylum Arthropoda; class Arachnida; order Ixodida; family Ixodidae; genus Dermacentor; species Dermacentor silvarum. The sequence goes on along the minus strand of NC_051161.1, from coordinate 47,712,272 downwards.
CGAAATGTTTCAGCCGACAAGTATTTTTGCTAGTTAGTTAGCTATAGTTAGTTAGTTAGTTAGTTAGTTAGTTAGTTAGTTAGTTAGTTAGTTAGTTAGTTAGTTAGTTAGTTAGTTAGTTAGTTAGTTAGTTAGTTAGTTAGTTAGTTAGTTAGTTAGTTAAAGTTCGTGAAGCTAGTTAAGTTAGTTAGCTAGTTAGTTAAATCACGTTCATTGGCGCAAAAGCGTCTTAAGCTACTGCGCCAGTCACAAGGCGTTAGAAAAACAACAGTAAAAGTAGCAAGAATAGCACCTCTCTAAATGTTATTCGAAAAGCCAGTTTCGTGCAAAAAAGATATGGTCTTTCGTCAGTGGCACAAGTGGATTATCTGCGAAAAAAATTAAATTGGGGTCTAAAGTTACGTAATTTGTATACGTCTCGAAAGTATTTTTCGTCTTTGTGTAGCGATAAGTGTGAACATGCAATCAAACTGTGAATTACTTTCAATGCCTGTTTAGGAAAAGCGCTTAAAGAAAAATATGACAGAAGAAAACAGGACGATAGCTCTGGCTAAGAGTCCTAACTATGAATCCACACCAACTCGCCCACTTGTAAATTGTGGGTGGTACTTGTAGCACGTTGCTTGTTCTTCTTTTCCAAGAAAATTGTGTGTAAGGTGTGTGCCCCTATTGAAAATGGACATAGTACGATTTCAAACAAACAAACAAAAAACGTTCTAGGTGATGGGACGTCTTCCATTCACCAAGCACAAGTTCAGACACGTGGAACTTGTTTATTGTGTTAAGAATCCCATTCGTGTTGCAGTTTTGACACCAAAGCCTGCTGAATGCCATCTTTATACAGAGTGTTCAAAATTAAGCTTTACGGAATTTTAAAAAAAGTTGTCGCAGTTTCACCTGAAAGGCGAAGCATCAATTGCGATAGCAAATTTGTAGAGAACTATACGGAGTAATGATATTAGCTTTATCAACTGTATAAACTTGGACATGCAGCAGCACCGGCAACACGCAGAACTGTTCTCGACGCCGTCGGCGTTTTGTCCGCGTTCGCTCAAAATGAGTGCGGCGTTGGTGACTGTTGCCGGAGCCTCTGATATAAATAGGCACTTGGTGCCGCAGCTAAACGTCGCCCCCCCCCCCCCCCCCCCCCCCCCCCTCTCCCACGGCCTCTCGCGCGTCGGAAGAAGGCGCGTTTGCTCTACATATATGGTGATTGCAAAGGAGAAAAGAGACGCCTACTTCTGCAGCCCTTAAGGGAGCACGGCGCAGAACGCGCGTTTGTTCTCTGCCGTGCGTTCATTCCCCGCAAAAGCGCGCGCCCCTCGCGCTCTTTCACTCGCACATACAGCGTTCGGCGCGCGGCGCCGATTTCATCCCCATTGACGTCATACGGAACCTCACGGCGACGGCGACGGCTACGGCGACGGCGACGCCGACGGCAGAAATCTGCTTTTGAGTGTCCATATAATTGCTATCGCAATAAAATCGCCTGTGGCAGGTAGCATAATTCTTATTGTTAATCTGGGTTATTCGATGAGGCGCACATTAGTAGCACGAGAAATTAAAACACATATTCAACTAATTAACAAAATTTTACTAATTAACTTCCTAGTTAATTACTTTACAACACATATTGCAATTTACAAATTGTAGCCGGTAAGCTTGCAAGACGCAACCACTTGAAATAAATTTCCATAATGACACCAGTTTGGAGATAATATGCGCCATCAAACTCGCCGTAAAAATGCAGTGTTCTTACACTTTTTTGCCAAAATGCTGTTTAATGCATTGAAGCACAAAAGTAACTGGAACGCCGATGTATTTCGTCCCACACTTTGGGAAATAATATCTCGAAACAGGTGTCATGCTGGAAATTCATTTCAAGTGGATGCGTCTTGCAAACTCACCGGCTACAATTCGTAAATTGCAATATGTGTCGTAAAGTAATTAACTAAAAAGTTAATTAGTGACTTTTTGTTAAGAAGTTGAATATATATGTGTTTCGATTTCTCGTGCTACTAATGTCCGCCTCTTCGAATAACCCAGCTCAACGATAAGAATTATACTACCTGCCACAAGCGATCTTTAAAAATTCCGTAAAGCTTAATTTTGAACACCCGGTATATATATATATTTCTATTTACTATGCTTCAGTGTACTGCCATAAATAGATACGCATTCATCAGCCTTTTGATCTTCTGGTATCACAACATGTCTTGGAGCCAAGCGGAACGGTGGATTAGAATGTTTTTTTTTTTCGAAGGTTCGCCCAACGGCATATATTAAATATACAAATGTAGGCCGGTTTCGGCGATGAACATAAATAGTGCTCGATGACTGATCCCGTGGTGCGAAGAATCATGTTTAAAGTAACATCTAATATGCGTTCACTCGCGTATTTTAAGTGAAGAGCATTCAATGCACTTAGTGAATCGGTATTAAATAAACGCTTTTTTTTTTGTCTGTGTAATAATGTCTGATTTCCTGTGTGCTTTCTTTCGGTAATAATTCCTTTGACTGCCATCCATATGGCGTAAACTTTCGCTGAGGAAAACCGAGGCAAAATGAGGTAACCTAATACTTGTTCCAAATTTTTTGTCACGACCCACTTACCCATCTATGCTCTTGTTTTCGGGCTATGTGTCTAAAATTCTGAGTGACCTATATGCTTCTCAATAGTGCAGATCGAATAGTTTTCGTGGTCCAATTGCCAACAACGGTGAAATCTTATAAGAAATTGACTATTTTGGGGGCGTAAATTGTTTCCTTTAAGCAAACGTCTACGAGAGAATTTGTTAATGTCCTCTATGTCACATAACTTACGCAGCATGCCTCTGTGATGTCAGTGTACAATCAGCGCCTCCACCGTAGAGAAGGCGCTGATATAATAAAGGCCACGATATCAGAGTAAAACTGCTATTACTCATTGAAATTGTGCCAAAATATTATAGGTGACACTTGTCTCTAAAAGCACCAGTATTGTTTACATTACACGAACTGTAACCGTTCAAGCTCCCGGACTCTTTTGTTTTTGCTTCTTCTCCTTTGTTCCGCTGTTACTAGGAGTTTATACCTGTTAGCGCGCTCTTACGAGTGCGATCTTCTCGCGTCGACGAAATCGGCAATTTTGAATCGAGTTCTTCTGCTCATTAAAGGGTTATGGAGGACCGTGAGCTATTCGCTGGAATGCGCTACTCGAACCTTGGGTTTCGCCTTTATTTTAGGGTCCTGCGAAACTGGAGTCTGCGTCCATTTTTCTGAAGATGGAACAGCGCTGGCTGCTGCCTTCAAGGAGGCATGCAGGAATCACTAGGGAATCACTGTCTATGATCTTGATCGACTCCTGAGGCCTTTGCGACGCTGCCCCCTCTCGCGAAACACCAGCATAGCCTGCTCTAAATAAGCAGTACAACCGCTTCCATGCTTTGAGACAGAAGGTGTTACCTTTCAGCGAGAGGGCTATTATTTCTTTCGCTTCCTTCCAACAAGGGCAAGACCGAAAATAACCTCAATGATCATCATTGCAGTTTCCACAATGCGGAGGAAAATTGCACGTGTCTACGAAATGATCGCTGGCGTAAGTGGCACCGGCACTTGGCGCTAGTTTACCTCTACATGACTGCGAAGAGTGCCCCAACCTTTCGCACTTGAAGCACCGTCTCGGGTTTGGGACACGCGGTCTTACAATGACTCACGTATGGACTGCAGCAGAACTTGCTGGTGCATTTATGTTCTGTCTCTTTCCAAAAATAAACAGTTGTGAGTAAGCGCTCGCGTATCCAACCTCACTGTGTCCTTGTCTATTGTGCGCGCTGAATTTCATTTCACTCTAATTTTCACATACACGGCATCAAGCGAGCTATAGCAGCACGCTGGTGTCAATGGCATCGAAATGTTTCGTGAGGCTTTCTTCGTCCCTTCGTACGATTATGATTTTAATGACCGAGCTTGCCGTGCTCAGGGTTCGAGACCAACCATCGGACCAACGCGGGTCAGTGAGTATGTGGCAATGCGCGCATGCGTGTCGCTCTTCGACGAAACGCTTTCACGCCTATGTGGACCAGTGTAGATGCGGGACTATGTCGGTACTTCTGTTCGAAGAAACTCTTTGGCGCGGACTTGAAGCACCGGGTACGTGCCACTATATAGGCAATATGCCGCTCGCACTACAGGGACGAAAAAGATCTGGTAAATGTCTCCGATGCTGAGCAGAATCGAACCCACGTCACAAGAATTCCTCAAGGACAGCAACCCGCACCCTTTATCAGGCTGCGCCACAAATGCGCTGGTTATGTGCCGCCTCTTCGTTCAATAAACCTCTCGACAACTTGGATCACTGAGTACGCGTCACCGGCTGTGTGGCAAGCGAAGGGATAATTCTCAGCGTTGGCACGCCCTCTAGTCTCGGAGGCCACGCGCAGGCTTCGCGGCGCTGCCGCTAGATGACGCCATGTGTTCCAAGGGAAGCGCGAAAGAGGAGTCCAGGTGCAGTACACGCCTCATACATAACTCGTTTCGACGGTGGCAGTATGTTGCATCACTGCACTGGTTCCATGCTAAACACATTACCATCAGCAGACATCTTGAGATTACTTCTGCCGAATTTTATGATTTGCTTCAGGGAGCAGGCTTAACGCTGAGAGTCATAGACGCCTCAAAGGGCAGCAAGAAAGGAATGGCAACAAGCACGACACACAAACATTTTTTTTTTCACTTCGACGACATTTTGCAGCTTGAACCCTTCGGGCAGTTCATCACTCGGGTGTGGCGAGTATTAATATTACGCCTCGGCTTGCGTTCAGTAAGCGGTGCGCAGGAATTGGGACTGTGGCGTCACCGATGTTGGCAATGCCAGATAGCTTTTGAACTTTATCTTTCAATTCTAGGATGTGATCTCCATTTGACACCTTTGAGGCTTTGTGATTTTCTCCTATAACAGCGAAGCTGTTAGCCTCTCGGTGGTCAGCATTTTTCTCGTCATGTCCGTGAATAAAAATTATCATCATCAGCAATGGCTCATGCTACCCTAAGCAAGCAAAAATACAATGGCTCATTCCCCTCGTAATGCAGAGGCTACAAGCACTCAAAGTGAAGCGAACAGTGCCTACATCCATTGAAATCACCCATAAAACACACATAACAGCATACGTTTCAATAAAGAACAAGCTCAAAACAAGTATCCAAACCACCAATAAAGCATTGCATACCCCCCTCAGCAGTTGTAGTGGTGGTTTTGTAACAGCTTCGTTGGACATCCATTTTCTCAGGGTCAGGATGGCGAGTCATTTGTATTATTTGTCAGGCATTTTAGCACCAAGACTGGAGAGGGAGTTCGCATTTGCGTATTTCCTTCACTGTGCATAAGGTAATGTTTTGGAAAAGTTTCTATGTTGCTTCTGTAGGTGAAAAGGTAGGTTGCGTGAGTGGAGCCACTTTTAAGAGGCCGATAGAAGGAGGGGAACAATTTTTTTATCCCATAGCTGACATGTTTAATCGCAGTGCGAACTGCCCACCATCGAGTCCAACAATGGGACCGAACAGGTCTCTCGAGCAACAAAACCAGCCCACGCTACCTGAACGCTGCCACAACCAAATATGGTAAACCAAAACATACTGGCCACCTACCGAAGATTAACCTTATCCGCCCAGAAAATAGTAAGTGAAGGGAAAGGAATAGACGACAGCACAGATATGAGCAAAGAAAGTAAAATGAAAGGGCCAGGAAGTGGAAACGAAAAGTCAATGCCAATTTCTCTAAACCGGGTCACTCCGCGCAAGCGCTGCCTGCGTGGGGGACGCGCAGACAGCTCGTCGGCGCGTCTGCATCCTCCACTAAGTACAAAATATATTAGTAGCCACGACTAGGTGGCGTGAACCGCCGCCCCGTTTAAAGGGTTCAGCCTTATCCATCAATCCATCAAGGCCAAAGAGGCCTCGGCAGCGGCTCAACTACCATAGCTCAACCTCGAAAAATATCCTTTTAACGCGATAGCGTTAAGGGCCCTGTGTCGCAGAAAATCCGGCGTCGGCGTAAGCATCGGCATCCAGTGGCATCCGCGGCGGAGAAATTCATCCCGAACCAACCCGACCACACAGGCCCTGCCCGTGGCACAAGGGGTTAATGAACAAAAATTGAATTTCTCAAAGTAAAATCCGTCAGAAAAATCGTAAACTACAACTTAACTACAACCTAAAGACATGATAGCGTCGGATTGTAATTTGAATATACGAGAAAAAAGGCCTGATAAGCAGCCAGCGATCTTTGAATTCTATCGCGTTCCACTCTAAAGGCGAAGCTTAAGCGTCCTCCAATTCTGATGGTGTTTCATCGTCGCTCGAACGCAGACAGCAAAGGGAGCCTTCGATCTTGCCTGGATGTTTTGTTATAAGATTACCCCTGTAAAAATGTCTTCCCAACAATGCATTTCTGTTTAAAAGTGAAGCCGACTTTAAGGGTATCGATGTCAGCTGGCTTTCCCACATTGTGTGTTGCAGTGAAGCCTACTCATAAAGAAAAATGCTATGCGAACGAGGCCCGATAACGCTGTCGCGTTCCACTCTTAAAGGCGAATCTTAAGCATCCTCCAATTTTTTTTTCTTGGACACTGCTAAGCTACGCTTGGCTAAGCGCGGTAGGGTCCGACGTCCATGCGCTCAGGACAAGTTTCCTATGTCAGCCGAAAGACAGCTATAGCTACAAGGATAGATAGCTGCAAATATAGCTAGTAGTTGCAGACTATTTTTTTTTCTTTTGGTGGGGGGTAGGTGGAGGAGGGGGTTCAAAGCATTAAAATATCTTGACTGCTTCTCACGCTGCCCGGCAACTACAGCTTATGTAACCGCAACGTTTACAGGAAAACGCTTGCGGTAAACGCTATGCACGAAGGCGAGCTTTCTGGTAGAAACGCGGCCTCTACCGTGGGCCTATCCCGGAGGTTGTGCACAGCCACATCAAGAAAATTACATCGTTTTCGGGTTTCTGTTATTGTTTCGCACATTTATTATTTCAGTCTGAGAAGCTTTAACATAAAAGGCATGCGCTGTCGATGTTTTCGTTCACGACATTTGTTTGTGGGCTGTCATTCTCAAAATTCTGAGGAATGACTTTATCAAGAATGTAAGACAAGGTATGAGCAACTTTAGTGATAGAATGGTGTGGAAATATAACCCGCATATACCGCATGCCATATAGCAAGGCGTGGTATATAGGTATACCTAAATATATACGGGAATTTTCGCTCACGGGGACGCCTGCGCCGGATGCCGACGCCGACACCGGATTTTCTTCTACACGGGGCCCTTAACGCTCTCGCGTTAATATTTTCTCGAGAAGACGGCGGCGTCCAGCGTAAGTACCCGCTGTTAGAATAGAGAACGTCTGCACAGAAGTGGACTGGTTTCGCCGTCTCTCGACAATAAGGGGAACCAATCGATAACAAGCATGGCCTCGAAGACGAGCAGCAAACGTCTGTAAGGACGCTGACTGGCTTCGCCATCTTTCGACACGAAAAACCGCGCAATAACAAGCATGGCCTCTGAGATCGAGAAACGCCGCTCGATTACGGAGGTCATGTATGAAGTGCGCCGGGTACTGTGCCTTCTTCGAACACAGATCTGCAAAACAAATGCTTCGGCATTCCAGCTAAGATCGTCCCCAACTGTTAGAGGCACGTTTCCAGGAAATTGTCAACTCGAACGCCCATGTATTTCATAGCACATTTAGGTCGCATATATCAAGTAGTGCTATTGCAGGATTTCTGCTAAGCAAAAATGACATCACTACTCTGGGGCTTCAATTTCGCAATTACAATATGTCCCATAAAGTGCATAAATAAAAAAGTAGCATATTTTAGTTCATTAGCGAAATTATAATTGAAATGTTTCTTGCTGCTAATGTCCGCCTATAGCCATATGTAGTCAATCAGGAAAACGACACGTGCCTAGTTATGACGCTTTCTTTATTCAAAAAAAGTGTTCCGCATAAATGGAAACCTGCCAGATCCGTATGTTTGCCGATGACTGCGTCATTTACCGCGCAGTCAATAAAATCACTGACCAAACAGCTCTTCAAATTGACCTTAACCACGTACAAGAATGGTGTGATCATTGGCTGATGACACTCAACTCTAATAAATGCAAACTTGTTTCATTTACCCGACGTCATCACCCCCTTCGCTTTTCTTATCGGATTAGTAACGTCTCTGTTGAATTAGTAGAATCCTACAAATACTTAGGTGTCACCTTGGCTAATGACCTAACCTGGAATGTGCATGTTACTAATGTAATTTCATCGGCTAACAAAACATTGGGATTTCTAAAACGCCACCTTCGCTTCGCTCCATTGCATGTAAAGCTGTTAGCCTATATATCTTTAGTAAGAACCAAACTTGAATACGCATCTTCCATCTGGGATCCGCATCAAGCATATCTCGCCAAAGCCCTTGAGGCAGTTCAAAATCGCGCCACCAGGTATATTCATTCTACATACTCCTACAACGTCAGTATTTCATACTTGAAAAAAGAATCTTCCTTGTCGCTTCTATCTTTTCGTCGCCGCGTTGCCACCCTCTGCCTCTTCCATAGGTTCTACTATTCGACGCTTAATCGTCCACCATACATCGTCCCCCCATCACGCCGGTCACAACGCATTGGCCATCCCCTGCAGGTAGCACAACCAAACTCACGCACAAATACATTTTCAGCCTCGTTTTTCTACCGAGCATCTAAAGACTGGAATGCACTTCCTCATCAAGTCGCTGCGGTCACCTGTTCATCACAATTCGTTCAACATGAAACAACTTCTTTATCTAACGAATCGAAAGCATTGTAACACTTGTTTGTATTGTTGTGTTCCCACCCCTTATGTAATACCCCTACTACGAGGTCTTTAAGGAAATAAAATGAAATGAAATGCTAATTTCTCGAAATGGTCGACCCCGTGAAAAAGTTAATCGCGACTGAGCCGCTGATAAATTACTCGATTACTCTACCAAATATCGCAAAGCCCTAAAACGTAACCGTTCATCGCAGCTTTCAAGTGGGATTAAAAGAACTTGAGGCAGGTGGTTACAAGTGATTTATATGGGAACTCCCTCTTTACATATTAATGGCAAGTGGGTTCTAGAAAAAAAATTATTCTTCTGTATATGGTGCTGAAAACTTGCAAATACATGTAATTTTATGTGTCTATTGTGAATATGCAGTCCATTCTTGCTTATCGCTCCTGATTCAAATTTTATGTGAGCTTCCTTTAAATAATTTTATGCAGATAGTTGCAAAATATTTGTTCCTTAGATTTCGCTAAATAGGGCATAAATGGCTTCTCAATTACAATATGTCCCATAAGGTGCATAAATAAAAAGTAGCATATTTTAGTTAATTAGCGACATTATCATTGAAATGTTCCTTGCTGCTAATGACCGCCTATAGCCATATGTAGCCAATCAGGAAAACGACACGTGCCTAGTTATGACGCTTTCTTTATTTAAAAAAAGTGTGAGCTTTTTTGTAAGTGTAATTGCAAAATATTTGTTCCTTTGGTTTTAGCTAAATAGGGCATAAATGGCTTCTGTATGATTCAAGGAATGCCGTACGACCAACCTTATTGCTCTGCCTTACCTAGAACAATAGTTGCGAGACTTCAAGGTTAAGCACCAGAAAAACGCTCTTTCGAGTTGCAAATTCAAAACCTTGCAACTCGTGTTCCAGGTAAAGCAGAGCAATAAGGTCGGTCTTGCGGCTGAATCGTACAGAAGCCACTGATACCCTATTTAGCGAAACTAAGGCACAGATAGAATAATTAACGGACCAATGCCTAAAATTAGAACCGATGGAGATAAACAGAAATGGACCTCATATTTGAAAGAAAGAGAACATAACATTACATATATGTACACGTTTTCAGCACCATGCCTCGAATAAAGATTTTTGGTTAAAGCCCCACATCTCCCCTTAACCATACTGTATAGTTGTGTCACACATCGAGAATAAGGCGGTTCTAGAGCGCATAAGAACCTCGCAGTATTTACAGAGAACAGGATGTTAATCAAAATGGCGCATACGGCGATGACCACACGTGCGACAACACCAAAACAAGACACGAAGCTCAATATATGCATGTGCTCGCGCCAATGCATGATAGGCACTGGCTGCCCGTCGACTCCCAGGTGGTCAAAACTAATCCGGAGCTTCCCACTACGGCGTGCCTCATAACATATTGTGCGCGTTAAACCCCAGAACACACTTTATTTTCAAGTCCAGAAGGCTACGGTGCGTCTTCTGACGTGTTGGCCGAAACCAGCCAATCGGAGCGTCACGCGATGACCGCATGAGGCTCCGCATGAGGTGGCGTGATCTTGTAACTGCGGTGAAGCCAGGTCCCACGAAGGTGCCAAGTTTTCCGGAGAAGCCCCTCTCTCAAGCGGAGGCAAAGCAGAGGCTTTGCGGGGGAAGAACGGCCCGCCTAAATGCCGGCCGTCATCGAATGGACCGTCGCCGGCCACGAGCCAGTCGGGAAGCCTTCAAGGGTCGTATCTGGCCCACGGGCCGTAGTTATATAGGGGACTCCTGTATGTTTAGACCATGGACTACCCAGTGACCTTAGTTGAAGGAAAAACTGTTATAGACACCGATAAATATGATTGATGTAGATATATAGCTAGAGGAAAGTGCGCGAAGTAATCTAAGAATGTTATTCGCATTAATAAAAGCACACCCGCACGAGGAGAGATGGGAGCGAAGACGCAAGGAGGCAGAAATAAAGGACAGTTCAAAGGGGCCGGTACACAGTCTTGTGATGATGATGATGATATATGGTGTTTTATGGCTCAGGGGCCAAGTATGGCCAAAGAGCGCCAGGCTAGTGTTAATGAGTTGGTAATGTGGTAGTGAATTGCGAGAGGGAGATATGATGTGGCTGTAAAATGGCCTTAAGACAGTCTCTGTAAAATGCGTAAAATGTATATGTAACAAGATTATGGCAGTGACTAATGATGCCTACTACGAACACGAAAGATACATCCTCGAAGGATAATACATATACTGGATATACAGTAATACCCCGGTAATAACTCGAAGTAGTAAAAACTGGGGGGGAAATTCGAGATAAGCATAGTTTCGAGATAGCCGAATTCACGAAAACATAAGCATAACCATCGCGTAAAGCCAACATGACGCCTTTCCAATATGGCGTCAGTTAAACGCCGACTTCCTCACAAAAGCTCAATGTACCGGGAACGTTACTTTTATTAGATCATCTTTGCGATATTATGTGCGACCCAGCAACCGACACGTCGATCGTATATAGGCAACGGCGAACCTCGCACATATAAGCGCAAAGGCAGATGCATGTTGACACCATGTTCGAAACCGAGTCACGCTAGAAATGTCGCGAACGTGCTCGGTTCCCCGGAGTTTTCAACCGAGGATAACCTCCACAGAGCGCTCGCCAGGGCCCTGCTTAGTAACGTGACCACCGCCAGTGCAGCCACGTACAACATCTGTCTCCGAGCCCCGGCCATCGAGGCACTGCCGTGTGTGGCTGGCTTGTTTTCAAGTGGCGGCGCGCTCGCCTCTGGCCGACGATACTTTCTCGCACTCTTCGCGCGGTCGTAGCGACGCTCCACCCGCGTAATCAATGGAATCAGCCAGCCTAGAACTGTAGATGAGGGTGAAGTATAACCAAGCAAAATGCACTGGGACAAAATTGCAGGCCTGGCCCGGTATTTTGTAGCGACGCGTTATGCTTTATTATATGCTAGTCTTATCATCTACCGCTCACGGTCTTCTGATCCCATTGATAACGTGAGCGGACCGTCGCTCTGACCGCTGACCAAGAGTGAAAAGCACGAAAAGGCATTAGCATCGGAAAAGGCATGGCTACAAAATACCGGCCATGGTTTCACTTTTTGGCGATGCCACAGCTGCGCGAAAAAGTACACAAAAAATTTCGGTACTGTCTTTTTTTTTTCTGCATTTTCGCAGTCTAGGTTTCGAGATAGCTGGAGTTCGGCGCAGTGTCGTTTCGAGAAAAGGGGTGAAAACCCATCAAGTTGACACCGTGCCCGGGAAAATTTCGACTTATCCGATAATTCGAGATGTGAGAGTTCGAGTTAACGAGGGTTTACTGTATCAGTGGTAAAAACTTGTGAAAAGCACCCCTGCCTTGACAGAGCCCCTGCAATCCAAGAGCCTGGAGGCACGTGCTAATACCGAGTACTACTACGCACCAGCATTCTCTAGCGAGAGGGTGCGCTACGAATTTCTTGGGCTTATAACAAGTAACACAACATCGTCCAAGAAACCTAAGGCTGCTTTGGTGTCAAAAAGCGGTTCTGGACCAAGAAACATTACCGGATGTAGAGGGATGTGCTGGTAGTACGCTAGATGAAAGTGTTTCTTTCTCTCAGCTTCGGCTTCCCGACACTCCAAGAGGACGTGGAGGACGATCAGTCTCTCACTACATCTACTATAGGTTGGACGTTCATTACGAGTCAGCAGAAAACTGTAGTTGCCATACGTGTGTCCTATCCTGAGTCGACAGAATAGAACTTCAGTTAGTGTTTCGTTGTTGACGGCCAGAAACCTAACTGTGGATTAATTACGTGTAGCTTATTATTTGTTTCAGCGTCCCACAAGCATTGCTGGTGGCGTCTAAGTTTCTTCCGAAGGACAGGCTTCAGATATGTGGCAGAGATAGCACTGGTATGATTATAAGCTTACGATGCAATTGATGTGGCAATTTGGTCTGCTAGCATATTACCATCGATGCCTCTATATGGCCAGGCACCCAACATATAATGACATGCCGGTTAGACGAAGCCTGTAGTTTGTGGGATGCTACTAATGCCGCATCAATTTTAAACGCTGTTAGGTATGCCACTGCATCATCAATACTGAGCGCACGGACATCATCGCATGTCAACTGCGTTAAGTTCGCGAAACCGCGTCCAGTCGCCTGAATCGACTTTTCATCTGGGAACTTGTGGATAGCATTCATCTGGTTTTGTTAGTTTTAAAACAATCGGAAAATGATCGCTTCCGTAAGGGTTCTTGACGACGTTCCACTATATGGGTACAGCATAGGTGTACCTCATGCTATGCTTATGTCTATTGACGAGAATGTTTTATGTGCAACGCTATAGAATGTTGGTTCTTTCTTATTAAAGAAGCATCCACTCAAGGAAAAGAGGAAATTTTCTACAGGCGACCTCTCGCATCACAACGAGAGTTTCCCCACAGGATGCTATGCGTGTTTGCATCTCCTACGACTATATCGGGTTCGAGAAGTTCATCGATAAGTCTCTGAAATTATGTTCTGTGCAGTTAGTAGCTGGGAGGAATGCAGGTGGAAGTCATCGTGACTAATTTATTGAACAGCAGTGCTCCGACAGCAACTGCTTCAAGATACGCTCGGAGTTGTAATTGTTGACAGGCAACACCTTTGTCTACAACTATCGCCACAACACCCGACGAGGCGAGAGCATTGTCGCGTTCTTTCCGAAAAATGGCGTAATGTCTAAGAAAGTTTGTCTGTGTGGGTTTTAGGTGTGTCTCTCGAACACACAGCACCTTTGGGTTAAACTTATGTAGATTTATTGAACTTAAACATCATCAAGGTTCCGCAGACGACCCCTGGCATTCCATTGTAATATTTCAGCATTCATGTTGAAAAAGAAGTTCGTGCTGTGTGTCTAAAAAGAGAGGTTAAGGTCGCTTAACTTACAGGGCCCTTTCCAGGCCCCGTAATGCGGAGTTTGCCTTTCTTGCCGCGGTCCTTCGGCGCTGGCTGCACCGTCTGACTAAGAGTAGCGTCCATTGCATCTTGCGAGGCGCTGGACGTCTATATATACTGAGCGGTATGTTCGTCGTGAAAGCCCCGCCTCAAGAGACGAAGCTTTGGAGCCTACCAACCCAGAGGTCAATGGGCCCTGGTTCAGGAACGGCGAAGCATCGCTGGCTGCTGCCCCCAAGCGGGCAATGAGCCCTGGTGGCACGGCCGCGGCCACACTCTTTGTGTACCGGGCAGATGCCGGAGTCTGCTGCTGCCCCCTTACGCGCCGCAAAAGTGTACCCTGTGGTATGAAGAAATGAAACACGCTTCCGTGCTTCTTGGAAAGATATGTTTTATTTATTTTTTTTTTCACTTTCAGTGTGATGATGTCTCTCTTTTTTGCGTGTAGGGCAGGATCTAGGATATGCTGCATGGTCACTATCACGGTTTAGACAGTGGAGCACGCTCGTACAGTTGTCAGAAGCGTGTTCATGGTCAGCACATTTTGCGCAAGTTAGCCGGCCTCGGCAGCGTTGCGAGCCATGGCCGAACCTTTGGCATTTGAAACATCTGCGCGGGTTTGGGATATACGATCTTACGCGGATTTTAGTATATCCTATTGCGAGGGTCTCAGGGAGAATACTGGAGCCAAGTCTAAGGATTAGATGCTTTGTGGGAATTTCAGTGTTGTCCCGTTCTTAATTCGTTGTACTGGTACCACGCATGGTTTTAGAAGGGCGCAACAAGGAAGACGACAGACGAAAGAACACACGTACACAAGCGCCGACGGTACCACGTTTTGTTCTTCCCAGACCTCTATAGCCTCTAGGAGCTCTTAAATCTTCGGTCAAGCTCAAGATGTCTCCATCAGAAATGACTACTTTGGATGTGCTCATCGATCGGTGTGGTGTCACCGTGATTTGCACATCACCGAATGCTATGAGACTGGAGAGGTTTCCATGATGGTGCTGGTGGCAAACCTCAAAGAGGAGGTCGGTGCTGGCCATTTTCGTCACCTTGTAGCCTGGACCTAGTGTGTCGGTTAGATATTCGGCAACAGTGAAGGGTGAAATCATTCGGATGGTCTTTTCGGGGTTCTCACTATGAATAACATGAAATCGTGGGAAGGTTTCATTGCGCTGGCCAAGAAACTGCAACGTTTCTTCGGTGCGCCCTGTTTTGGTAAGAGGGCGATCAGACAGACGGTGGTAGGTGGCTGGCATAGCCAGGACAAGGACGATAAATCCACAAATATTTACTTAATTTCGGCGGCTATGCCAGCCACATACCAACCAGCCCAACAAGGGGACGCTACGTGACCCGAAGGAAACGCAGACGCCAGCTGTACATAGCTACTATAATAAACCCAAGGTTGAAGGTTGGATAAATTACACCAGATTAACCCTTGCTGCCTGGAAAATTGGAAGTAAGACGAAGTGGGAGAGAAGACAGGAAAGATTGAAAGTGAGACGGAAAGACGAAGATTGGAGAAAAGGACAGGAAAAGGCAACTACCGATTTCCCCCGGGTGGGTCAGTCCGGGGGTGCCGTTTACGTGAAACCGAGGCCAAAGAGGTGTGTTGCCTCCGCCGAGGGGCCATAAAGGTCCAGACACACGGCGTCGGCTCAGCCCCCACGATCCCCCTTTTCGCCGGACACAGCTAAGCCACGCACGGTTAAGCGCGGCAGTGTCCGACCCCCATGTGCTCGGGTACGTGGTGTCGCAACACACCAAACGCCTGCTTACGCAGACGCCCCTGCGGGCCGAAAAGTAAAAGTTACAGACATTAAAGAAACAAACCTTCAAAACCTTTCCACGCCTGGGATAGTGTTTCGGATACTATACGAACAACCGCAAACAATATCTTCAAGCAGACGTGGCCAGCCTCGATGCAACCTGCTAATTGGATGCTCACGTTTAACATACATTATGCAATTTAAGTTTGCAGGTAGCTACGCCCCCTGTTAAGATATTAAATATAAAGAACGTTAACGCTACGATAGTTATTACGTGGTGTCGAGGGATGCGGCTGACCCCAGCAGCAAGCAAATACCACGGCACGCCATGCCTCGTCTGCCATGGGCAACCACAAAAACTGCGGGCAAGCGCTGCGCCGTGGTGCGGCAGAGGGCCAAGTCTGCGACGCAGAGATGTCGCGTGAGACAAAAGCCAAGCATTTTTTTTATTATTCGACCTGCGGGTATCGTAATCGTCAAAGGGACTGTCTACTTTTTCTTTGTTGCGATAGCAATTATTTGGACATTCCAGGCGCATCTTTGCCGTCGACGTCGGCGTCGCCGTGATGTTCCGTATAAAGTTTAAGGGCAACAACGCCCTCGCCGCACGCCGTATGCTGTATGTGCGATTGAAAGCATGGGGAGCCGACGATCGCGGCTCAATCTCGCGCGCGCAAGGGAGGAAAGCAGGAAGGAAGCGCATCGTTTTCAGTCGCGCGCTAGGTTCCGGGGGGGGGGGGGGGGGAGGGAGCGGCGTTTTACTCGTGCAGCAACTGCGTATTCCGGACACGTTCGGTGCTGTGACAGAACGCTCGCAACGCACGCTGCTTGGATAACTCTCGCGGGTGATCGACGGCCAGGCGGCTAGCGGAGAGGTTGGAGAGGCTTCGAGCGCTGGCTCCAAAACAACCGGAAGTTGACGACACAGCACATCATGACGCACGGCCAGTGAAGGCGGAGCTTAGCCCCGATCACTTGCTGAACGAGTTGAGGAGAAAAAGCATGGCTAGGGAGGAGGGTAACTTGAAATGTTCCGAAGCTCTGTTAATATGAGACGCTTCACTTAAATTGTGGCGCTAATTTATTAATGTGGCTGTACCCTTCGCGCGTACAAAATTGGTACAAACCGTTTTAGGGACCCTTTAAGGACCGAAAAACGAATGATGGAACGAAGAATGTTAGGCGTAACTTTAATAGACAGGAAGACCTGCAGCGATGTGTTTAGAGAGCAAACGTCAGTAGCAGATATGCTAGTTACATTAAGAGGGGGAAATGGAGCTGGGCAGGCCATGTCATGCGCAAGATAAACTGGGGGTCTTACAGAAATGGAGTCAAGGGAAGGTAAGCCCAGTCAAGGACGGCGTGGAATTAGGTGGTGTGATGAAATTAGGAAATTTTAATGCACAACAATTGGAATCAGTTAACGCAAGACAAGGGTAATTAGAGAGCGCTAAGATCGAGAAGCCTTTGTCCTAGTGTACCTAAAAATAAGCTGGTGATGATGGTCACACTATAGTTTCGTTTTCTACCCATATTGCTTCCTGCATGCTTTTCGCGTTCGCTCCGCTTTGTCATACATGCTCTGTCCACGGGTTAGAATAATTAACTACACCCCCCCCCCCTAAACTTTTGATTTAAGCACCTCCACTGCAACGACTTTCGTGCAACGGGAAAGGCGCATTGACCAGTCAGCTGTCCCGTCGGAGCTCAGTGCGCAAGTCGTCGTCCCGGAAACAGCGGCGCAGCCTTTCACGCACCCTCCAGGTCTTTCTGGCACACGCACATCTCAGCAGGCCGCTCGAGAAGTACTGCGTAATTAATGGTGCTGTGCTGTTACGTACGTGGCCCCTCGGAGTTGTATATAACGGCTCATCATGTAAGAGTGGTGCACTCTGAGGCCGCCAGGTCTGTTCACCAGCTCCATGCCGAGCTCCTCGATGTCCGGCTGCTCACAGAAGGCGCAGGTTGGAACCTCAGAACCGTGCAAGGGACATGTAGCTGCTCGCGAGGCATCACACCATGCAGCACACCAACAATCCCCGACTATCCGGAGCAATTTACTTTTTTTCTTTTCGGGGCCATAGCAACCCTCGTCCGCCGTGCCATCGGCAACTTTCATAACCAGTGGCCTTGGAAATAGGGAATACCATTGGAAGTACGTCACAACTATGTAAACGCATATAGTTCTCCTTCCAAACGCCAGCTGGCGCAACAAGAAAAAGATGTAATTGAAATGAAATTTACAGACGTTTGCGATTTTTTTTATTCCTTTCCGCTATAGCCCAAAAAGTTTTACATATATGATAGTTCCAGTGACGGTTGCATCTGAGCAACAAAAACAATTCTCGAAGGCTCTATGCCTTTGCAGGCTGCATGCGCCAGAAGTGATAGCAGAGGCGGAACCACCTCGAGTGTGGCTGCCATGTTTTAGACACCATCCTACAAAATAAGGCGCCATTGAGTGTGTGCTGCAGTTAGCAGCTCTGAAATGACCCTCTTAGACTGACACTTGGACGGTGGATCATTGGGTACCGCCACTCTGCAAGTGAAAAAAAATATCATTTAAAGCTCATCCGGTGCTGGGTAGAATCGAAATCGCGTCATATATATTCAGGCAATCTCGTCTGAATGCTTACTATGACGCGCAGGACTTCGAGGCGCCACCGCTAGATGGCGCCGAGTGTCCAGGGGGGAACAAAGGGAAGCGCGAGAGGAGCCCAGCTTTAGTAGACGCCTCATACATGGCGTGTTTCAGCGCTACTTGGCATTGCGGTGTCACTACATTTATTTGATGTCAATCGCATTGACGTTGACGGTCATCCTGAGATAGTTACTGTCGGAACTTTTAGATGCGAAGCAACTTATGGTCGGGGCTATGTCACTCCTTCCCTCCCTCCACCGTGCGGCGTCCACACCCCTACTGCGCATCCTCCTCCCCCTCCTCTCCTTGTCTCATCTCCATATGCATATATATATATATATATATATGTGTGTGTGTGTGTGTGTGTGTGTGTACGCTAAGCTCCAGCTTCCGAAAGCCGGAAACGAAAGCCGGCTTCCGCTTCCGGAATCCAGCTTCCGGCTTCCGGAGAACGCTTCCGGCGTTTTGCCAGAATTATCCCCCGGTGCTTCGCCCACTCATCATTATTCACTTCGTGGATATGCGGTGATTTTTTAAAATAATTGGTGACAGAACAAAGAAATAGTGATCAATACATTCAATTTCGTGAAAGAAATGTCAGATAGATTACCATACCTGTGACCTCGTAAACAAAATTTCGTACCTGTCGGCGGTGGCGTAGCCAGAAATTTTGTTCGGGGGGGGGGGGGGGGGGGGGGTCACGTTGCAGCGCGGCCTCCTCCTTATATAATTTATTGAGGGATCAAATACACGAATAAGAACTGCATTGCCTTGCCAATGTCATTGTATATTAGATGTTGCGAACGAATTATTGAACGCTACACACTGTACGTCAAGTAAAATATGTATTTTTTCATAAAAGAATATATTCGTATGTACGAAAATTGTGGCTAAAATAACTGATATCAAAGCTTCCGCGTTTTTTTTTTCTTTTGTCTGTTTAATGAGTAAAGAAACTATCACACGAACTTTAGAACCATATCAGTTCGAAACCAGCAAAGCAGTGCATGCAGCTGATATGAAAAACGTAAAGGCCATGAAGTGAGCAAGTTGAAGACAAATATTTTGATGAATCTTTGTCATTCAAGAACCTTGTTTACATTTTTGTACATATCCAACGGCCAGGGAAAAACCTCAATGACGCTGTCCTTCGTTGCAATAGATTGTGCAGAAGCAGATGTTACCGGTTGTGTATGGTAATTACACCAAAATTATAGTCGCAACAGTGAGTACATATAAAAAGCAGGAGTTCTGCAAAATATACATTAGAAAGTGCGAAGATACAACTTGATAAAGGGGAAAAAGTGCCGCTGGAAACAAAGTTCACTGCTTGTATATACAAAACCTCGCAACAAGATATTTAAATATACGTATAAGTCTGCAATAAATCTACGTATTTAAGTAAACGCCACTGCATATAATGCGTCAAACAAGACAAATAAACATGTTGCGCAGTCACAGATAGTAAAATATACGCATAGAAAGACGGACGATCCTGGCAAGAACAAAACTATGATCGCAGAAATCGTGATATGTACTTGGGCTATGCGGCGGTCGTGACAGCACCATATGGGTAGAGGAATAGTACAGAAATCATTACGAAAATGTGTAATTTAACTCCCTGCAGAGCGGCAACAAATATTCTGCGCTAAAAATTAAAGAAGGGCATTGCTTTGGTTCAAAAAAGAAGTAAAAGCAGGTAGCTAAAAAGGAAAGAAAAGGCCAAACGAAAACCACAGATGATGCGGCAAGTTGAACTACCCAATATCCAAGTGTGTTTGTTAGGAAACGCAGCGTGGGCCGGGCTTTCAATGAGCAAGGTCGGTCAAAATTGGTTATTGAATTCGTTAATGTTCACGTGTTGACTAGAATCTGCAGTAGTTTGTGCACATTTACATAGAACCTGCAGTCGCAAAGAGAGAGTGCATCTATTCCGGTGCTAAATCCTAAAAACACTCCTTCGATGACGTTGGCATCCTTGTTTAGGTACCTTGCACAAACAGTAAGCTGTTCGATTCCAGCAATATCCGTCGTTTCGTCAGCAAGTATGGAGAAGCAGCCTGCAGCGTTTACTTTTGCATCTAGGCTTTCTTTGGTAATTTCACCACAAATTTCTATAATTTGGTTTTGTACATCTGGGCTTAAATACGAGGCATTACTGGTGCAACTTTCCAAATGGTTTTTCAGATATGTATCTCCACAATCAGCTCGCATGCGAAGAAGCGCTCTGAAAATACCAGTATTTTCAGCGGGGGCTTTACTTAAATCCATAGGACCACGATCCCTATGGCCACGGAGAGCCAGACCTTGTCGCCCACAAAAAAGAACTGCCTCAATAATAGGCCGTTAACTTTCTTCTGTTTTCCCTTATTTTACCTTGCCTGCCCTGGTCCAGCTGATCGATCATATTAATTGGGTGCGCTTCGTGAAAATGTTTGGAGAAAATTATCAGCTGCCAGCTGACAGCCACGGTGATATTTAGTATTTTCGGGTGTGTGGAAGACTGCGAGCGCGTGCTTCCATTTCTGGAACGGCTTGGACACGAGGGCTCCAATGCGCGCATGTTGGCCCAAGTTTATAAGAACATTAAACCCATAAAGTTCCAGAATTGAAAACCTTAAGCATGTCTTTGGAAATGGCACCTTTCGCCTCAAATGTTTATGAGAACTTAATTTATAGCCATAAAGTTCCGGAATTGAAATCCATGTGCTCCGTAGATTCCACGGCCGTTGCGAGATGCCGCAAAACGTCCGCTCGCTATCGAAAAGCCCTTGAAAGTTTATGCTCGGATATGGGGCTTCCTGCGTTATGTCACTCCAGGTGAAAGGGCGTTGCCACGAAATCCAGCCCGAGTTCGCAATGGTCGTGCCGAAATGTTGCTTCGAGCGTGAAAAGGACATTGTAGACAAAATCCAGAAGCGCCGGTGGTTGTTTTGGTCGGCGGTGCATGCTAGCACGAAAAAATTTCGGAGAGGGGCTGAAGCTACACCCCTGCTTGTCGAGGGACACTGTCGTGTCTTCCAGGAAGACAATTTCTGAAAGACAGACGAGGATGTCAAATAGATGATTTGATGCCATACAAATGAGCATTTCTCGCGGTGACGTACGAACAGAGATGATCGACAGCTCGGTTCACACAGAGACGCTCGCAGTCAATATTTTTGTCTTTCTTGCTTTGAGCAAGAAAGACAAAAATATTGAGATACTAAAAAACATTTCATTCAAATGAAACAGGATTTCCAAGCAAATATTTCTATGCATACGTGTTTGGTGCTACATTATATAGATCTATAAGAAATTATCGAATGTATCGAAGTATCTTAAGATACAAATGGAAAGTATCGTATTGAATACCAATAATTGCGGTAGTATCTTGTATAGTATCATGATACACCTGCGAAGTATCCTTGCCCAGCCCTGTTCTCGCAGAGCCGTCCTACATGCACTGATCAGTTCATCCACTGATCTGTACTATATTTCCTAAAATAGAGATTGGGGAGTTCATTGTTACTGGCGTACAGCCAGTGCAGGAGTGAAAACGAAGAGAGGCACAAGAGTGCTGTATCAAATTCACCGCTGCGCTGTTCCTGCCAGCAGAGATGAGAGAGAGAGAGATAAAGAAAACATCTTTAATAAGCATAAGGATGGCTTGATTTGCAGGAGTGGTTCCATCTTCACTGGAATCCATGCGCACTCTTGGCTGTGACCGCCCTCTCAACCTAACATGATCTGGCCTGAGAGGCGGGAGCTGGACAGCAGCGTCTATCACTGCTACTGGGAGTGGGGGGTAGGGAGGTAGAGGAGGCCATTCGGAATTTTGTTGGCTATCTATGACAATGTGCTGGAGTGTTCCTAGCTGTTCGCAGTATTTACATTGTTCGTCATATTGAGTAGGGAACATGAGATGAAGCCTCCTTGGGTGCGGGAACGTGTTGGTTTGCAACAATCTGAGCGTTATCTCTTGCATCTTCGTGAGCTGTGGATCCGGTGTTGGGAGTGTGACGTCTGACTGCAGCAACGTGAACATCTCGATACGATGTGTGAAACGCAGAGAGCACAAAACCGCCACCAGATAATGCGCTGCAAAGCAAGGATAGGACATAAATGTCGCCTGTGGTAAGAGAAGAAGAAGGTTTAAGGCGAGGAAAAGCGGAGAGGTTGGCCAGAGAAGCATGCCTCCAGCCTTCTACTCCACACTGGGGTAAAGGGGAAAGGGAAAAAGAAAGGCGGACAAGGAATGACGATGGAAAGCGCTATGTGCCAAAGAACCTGCTGTCTGATCAATAAAACTTGATCAGTGTACCATACAAGTATGCATAAAGGCAAAGGCTTACATCTATATACATAACACTACCTGTGCATACAACTCTATATATAGTTTACACATCACTACATAAAAGCGTGCTCATACATAGGCTATTTACAAAGCGAGAGAGAGTCTCTGCTGCAAGAAGGGTAGCTCACATCTTTGCCCCATTGTTTCACGACATATCATTTGCTTTTATCTCGGTTGCTACGAAATCCTAAAAAGAAATATTGGCGCAGAATGCTCTCTGGATGGTGCTTTAGTTTCCAGCATATTACCAAACTTTAGGACGTGACATTAAGGGGCCTGCCACAAAAGCTGCAGTACATCAGCATTCTCCTGCCGTGCAGCGAATGGATCTCAGATAGTGTAGCGCGAGTATTCAAAACTTCAAATATGAATTGAACTGTCTTGGTTTTTGGAGTTGTATGTGATTAATGCATTTTGATACTACAAATACCTGAACATTTGCCTGTGGCCAATTATTACATTGCATAAATGGACATTACAGTGCGAAAGTAGAGAAACAGGGCAAAATTGACGGAACACAAGATAAAGAAAAGATGAATGCAGCGCCATGTTCGTCCTATCGTCTTGTGTTCCGCCAATTTTGTGCTGTTCCCCTACACTCGCACTATGAACCAACTAGACGAAGCCACAAAACTGCTGTTACAGTGTCATGCCTGGGTGAAAAATAGTGCGAGGCAGCTCGACTGTGTCATTAATCCATCCACAACTGCAAACCACTCTTTTCCGAGTTAGTGTGCAGCACATTTTTTTTTTCCACACTATCTTGTGGATAAATATCCGATCAACTTGGCCAGTGCGATTTCTTTACATCAATTCAGGCAAAATTTTGTACTCTATGCTTCACCATGCTGACATTGAAGTAGTACGTCCCCTGTTCTTTCAAAGTTGAATTTTTGCAAATAGTATTCATATTCAATAAAAAAAGTTTACTATTGAAACAATCCTGGTTACACCGCTATATCTTGCAGCATACCACACCCTGCAAAAAGAAGCGACTAACGAAAGCAACTCGTCACTTGTGGTGATATCAACCTGAATGTCACAAGCTAGTGGTGTTGGCTCGGTGGGTCATTTCACAACTGAGTTCGTGTTTTTTGTTTGCATCATAATGCCAGAACAATTTTAACGCAGAGATTTCTAGAAATCATGATTAATTTAATTTATGGGGTTTTACGTGCCAAAACCACGGTTTGATTATGAGGCACGCCGTAGTGGGGGACTCCGGAATAATTTCGACCATCTGGGGTTTTTTAACGTGCACCTAAATCTAAGTACACGGGTATTTTCACATTTCGCCCCTTTCGAAATGGGGCCGCTGTGGCCGGAATTTGATCCCGCCACCTCGTGCGTAGCAGCCCAATACCATAGAAATCATGAATCTCTATCCCTATGGTTTAAGATCATAATTAATAATTAATCGCCATCGAATATCAGCAAATACAGTTTGTTGAACTGTTTTGTAAGAGCACACTAGTGTTTCGTTAAAAGCACGAAATCGAGGCGTTTACAAGCAATGAAAGCAACTTTACAGCCACAGTACTGTATGCGAGGTGCATTCATGAAGTTTGTATTATCGGAACCATAAATTTGGAACAGGCAAACAAGATAGAAATCAAATCGAGTGCACGTCCCTAACTTTATATAAAATTGTGTTCTACATAGCAGTACTGCCGAACACTGCTAGGGTATCAAAACCAAAATGGCAGCGTCCATCGGGAAAATTGGTTGAAGCATGAGCAGTCATCCTCAATTTACAATGCCAGAGAGGTTTATGCCGAGCTGATGGCAGTGTACGGTGACGGTCACCGGAAATCTATGAACGCCCCTCATATTATAGCACGCTGGGAACGTCTTGTTCATGCCACGCCAACAAGACGATGCAAACAAAGGAAGCGTACATTGTGAAATAATATGTTTTATTATAAATATACTCAGCAACTAAAGTAAAACCATCAACCTAAAGGTGACTTCCGAATTGCAACACATGGATGAGGCAATGTTGCAGGTACACAAGAGAGAAGCAGATGAGGCTACAAGTACAACATGCGTTTGGTGCACTCCCACATAAAAGCACACAGCTGAGATGCAAAATGTGAAATCTCTGCGGTACGTCGATGCATTTAACCTCCAAAGGGAAGGGGAAAATAAAAATAATGGAGACGAGCAAAAAAGGAGATGCTCGTCAAGCAGCCTTGAAATGAAGGCACTTACGACGAGCCTAGCTACAAGTACTGATAAATAAAGTACATTTGGAGCAATAATAATATATAAAAACTGGCGATTAACTTTAGTACAGTTTTCTTTTTTCTCTCTCTACAAAGCTTGGAGCTATCACAAGAAACCAGGTGTGAGTATTTTCCGAGCACCGTGCTCATAATTGTAGTAACTGCAACGTGAAGACCGAAATACGACAAAAAACGCTCAGAAAACACTAAAAAGAAGGAAGAAGTGCCACAAATGCAGGAAATAGGTCACAACACATAGCACTTGCTGGTGCCGACTTTTGTAGTGCTGGCTGATGTTGAGAAACGTTATTGTGCCGCTACAGTATGATCCTCCGGGGTATAATAGTTATGCAGACAGCATGTGCAGCTCCTCTTCCCGATCTAGGCTCGAAAAAAACATTGTTGTATGCACGTTGTACAAAGTATCATAGTAACTGCGGCAATGGCCTGGCTTCCTCGTGTGCGAACGCTACGGGTGAAAGTTAAAGGTGATTCTGTCCCATACCTGTGTCAGCTTAGCAACACATTGGAGGCATAAGGCAATACTATTATGCTTGCCACAAATCTCTAAACGCATTATTCCGTGACTCAGCGTCACGTGGCGCGCGCACATATACGCACGCGCATGCACACACACACGCACACACACACACTCGCATGCACACTGTGAAAACAACACCAGAGTGTCCCCCGCGACAAACAGTTCAGAAATACAGTGCATCACACATCGCGTTAGTTGATACATGAGATAACTGTCCTTGGGGAGCCCTGGTGGTACAAAACAAAAAAGAAAAAAAAAGGGAAATCTAGATGTTGCAGCGCACATCACGTCAAAAAAAAAAAAAAGGGTCAGTCGCAGCTATGCGAGAGCAGTGGCACAGCTGCCAACAGCACCTGTGTGATGTGCCAGAAAAGAGCTGCTATGTTTCTTCAAGCATGCACATGACATGCTGTCTGTTGTTTCAAGGCTCCCACCAGCTTTTCTCCCCCGCACGAAATCACAGTTGAGAATACGTTCTGGTGGCGGTGCAAAATCCATCAGTGAAAACACAAAGTAGGCATGACGAATGGGCAACACATGGTGCAAGATTAGAGAGAGAGAAAATGTTCTAGTGCCAAGCATGGCTGTCATGGAGCCAAGGCTTCAAGAAGCCACTCAGAAAAGTGCTGCCCTTCACTGCTAAAAGCAATTACAGTCACTCGCTAAGATATCGTTAGAGTCCTAAAGTCTGTCTGTAAACATGATGTACACACCGCACATTCGAAGAAAAGGTCCTTTAAAAAAAAAAAAAAAAGCCGACTTACTATGTGAAAATAAACACTATTTACCAGGACAATTTGTGCAGTTCCAAGCTATGCTTAACACTATATTCATTCACTTGTAGCAAACATCACTATATAGAGCTAACTACATTTCCATGGAAGAGCCTTCCAGAACGCTCCCACAACCAACTGGTATGCAGCGCAATGCCATAACAGAAATGTTATAAGACGGCGCCTAAGGTAATATGTTCAACTAGGAACACAATGTGAACACAGGCAGAAAAAAAAAAAATCTAAGGAGGCAGTTGCAGTAGCTAGGCTGCTACCCTTCCTCACAGGAACACGGGCACATGCATGCACGCGCACACACACAGAAACAAAAACACATGCATAGACATGCACAAACAGACACACGCCTCACTGTCAGCGCACAAAAGTGCCGCTTAAAAATGCACCACACTCTAAAACGGAAAAGAGGGAAAAAAAAAAAGATTTCAAAACTCTTCAAGAAACGAGACAAGAGAGCAGTTGAGATGCAGGGTCCCAATTATGCACAGCACGGCTGAAGACTTCAACGTCCTTAGCAGCACAATAAGCTGGGCCAATGCATGCCCGGGGTTGGAGGGAGGCCACGCAGGACCTACATCGGTCAATGTTGGCCAGACATTGGCCCTGTTTGGGAGGCCAGATCTATGATGCGGGCAGGGTCAGAGTTCTTGTCCGTGCCACCGTCACTGTGACTGGTGCCTTCGTAATCGTCATATGCATTCCAGGGTCCTTTGCTGTCCTGGATGGGAAGGATGCTCATGGAGGATCGAGACGAGGTGCTGCTTGTAGAATGAGTTGACGAGCACAAAGCCAGTCGCTGCAGGCCCTCTTCGTCCTCTGATCCTTTCGGCTCTGTGAACGGGAGGAGGGGGGGGGGAGGAGAAAAAAAATTATTGGGGAGGAGAAAAAAAATCATTAGCAGAATAACTCCAAGTGCGTTTTACTATCCTCAACTGCCACACATGCTTTATGTATTTACATGATGGAAAGTAGCGCAAAAAGTGAGGAAAAACAGAAGGGCTAGAGGAGGGGTTCTCAACCATGTTGGTCCAAGGGAACCCTGCTCCATGGAGGTTCCATGGTTCCTGACACTCCATGGATTGTCAAGGAACCCCCCCCCCCCCCTAACAGAGAGGCTAAGCATAGCGCGCAACATATTTTAAGGCGAAAGCCTTTAATGGCTCATACGTGCGGCGTCCGACCGTCCGTCCGTGCCCTGGAACAGTGATAGCTGTGGCCTCTCCCCCTCACACTCTCTCAGCAATCACGTGAAGGCACAGCGGCGCATAGCAACAGTTGTGCCGCCACAGCTGTGACCTCTCCCCCTTACACTCTCTCAGCAATCACATGATGGCACAGCGGCGCGTACAGCAACACTCCTTCGTCAGATGTCTCGTTGCAGCGGTCGAGTTAGTCAGATGGCTCCCAAGTGGCCGGTGATGATTCCACAGCAAGCGGTTCGGAGAAGTGCCCCAAGAATGTGGATTCCCCCAATACCAAATGCCAGAAGAAGAATGAGCGAATCCGCATGCGGCGGTAGTCAGTCGAATGGGCACAGGCTTTCGCCGAACCCACATTGAATTTACAAAGTGTCCTTCAATTTTTTAGGGCCAACGGTGGTGTTGGGCAGGCTACTTTGATGGCGACATGCAACTCATGGGTCCAAACTGGGTGCAATTGTTATGAGCCAAGACAGGACAGCATCGCAACCACGGATCACCCTTACCAATCTACTCGAAGCCGTTCAGCAGCACGATCATCGTGTCATCCTACTCGTGATTTCAAAGCGTTTCATCTTTGAAGGAAACACTCAACATGCTGCCACTCGCAATGCGCAGAAAATTCGCTAGATTATGCTTTTTCACACACTGTATCACAGCAACACACCATTTGCCCGGCCACATATTTTACCGCCACCTCGTACTTCACATCGCATCGATCATGCCTACAAAGTTAACCCTATCTTCGCCCAGACGAAAAAGTACAAGAATGCGCCGTTAACCTTATCAATAAAAGAATGAAATGAGTTACCCTCCAGAATTCCCATGATAACACAGTCTTCTTTATTTCATTCAGCATTGCTAACATATCTAGAATCCTAGCACTTTTAGTAACGTTTTCTCTCCCAGAGCACTTATTCGCATCCGCTATTTTGTTCTTGCTTCACTGAGTGTGCATTTTTGCAAGAATATTTACCTTAATAATGTTTCCCGACTTCCTGTACCAAATTGCTGTATTAGCCACCTGCAATGCTCCTTCGTTTGTAAAAATTGTGTTCTGCTTTATGTTCCCCCCTATGTAATGCCCCTTGTGGGCCCTTATGGTATCTAAATAAATTATTTAAGGGGGGACACGGGTCTTCGAGACCGAAAAATCGCGGAAAAATCACTTTTTTGAAAACATTATTTCTGGATTCTACAGTGTCTGATGCATTATCACAGAAATTT
Source organism: Dermacentor silvarum (assembly GCF_013339745.2). Classification (NCBI taxonomy): domain Eukaryota; kingdom Metazoa; phylum Arthropoda; class Arachnida; order Ixodida; family Ixodidae; genus Dermacentor; species Dermacentor silvarum. Next base: position 47,683,805 of record NC_051161.1, on the reverse strand, counting down.
TCACGCATCTTGGACCAATATTTTGGTCGTAATGACGTTTTGAATCACATCGGCGAGCAGCATTTTTCCTGATGAACGCGCAAAAAACGGCCTTTTTCCGCGATGCGCAGTTGCCGTTCTAAGTTTCCGATCGCAGCCATCTTGGCCTTGTTTGAAAAAGCCAATCTTCTAGTTTAGTTTTCGCGCCACCGCTACTCTGTGCGCTGAATGGCTACGGAGAAATAGCCCGCAAAAAAGTTGTCCCGATGCGCAATTCCATTCGTCGACTGAGGCGCGTGACCGTAAGCACGCCATGTCATTGGCGGATTTTTGCCGTCGTCTGCTCGGGCCGCTCAGGCGTGCGATACTCGGCACGAAACTATGTCAAATTCGGTTTTCTAGATGCCGCGAACGGAAGAAACGAGGGGTGTTAACTTTCGAAAGTGCGCAGTAGCTTTGAAAGATGCGCTCGGCACGGCGGCCAGCCGTGCTGAGCGCCGCCGAAGCCTCCTCCCGTGACTGCGAAGTAGGCTTAGCAGATGAAAGCGGTACTGACAGCGGCCTGTGTTCATGCGGCATTCGAGCACAATTACTGCAGCCTGACGATTTGGAGCAGGTGAAGACTTCAGAAAAAACTGCGAGGCTGCTTCTACGCCGGCTACCAAGCGAAAATCGCATTTTCTCGCTCACACTGAAGCCGCCGCGCTGATGCCGCCGTGGCTGGCTCGGATGCGCTAGCTGGCGACGCGCTTCGTTATCGTAAGCCTCGATTCTATAAATACTCCGCTGTCTTGCGTAAAGCGCAGGTTACGGTGTCGCAGTGGGAAGGATGAACGGGACAGCGGTCCCGCCTTAGAGATAGTTATCTCGTGTGCAATCTGCGGCGATGCCGCGTCGGCGCGGAGTTCGCGGCGCGGAGTTCGCGGCGGCCGCCCGTCACGCGTGCACGCCGTTCCTCGTGAACTATCTCGCTGTGCACGACACACGCAGTATATACCGGTCATTGGCAAACGGCAATGCCATTTTTTGCGATTAAAGGTATTCATCTCGCGCGCGATCTACGCTGATGCCGCGTCGACTAAACGTGCAACCCATCCCTCGCGAACAATCTCGCTGCGCGCGAAATGCGGTGCTCTGGTAATCAACAAACGACACCTTTTTATTAATTTTTTTTATTTTGCTATATGAAGCTAAATGCATTATGCTTGAAGTGCTGCAAGCAGATCGCTATGGGGCTTACTAGTCACTTCTGAATGTAAACATGCAAATAGCTTTACTGTATTGCACTGAGTAAAGTTTGTTTTCTTTTTTCTCATTTTTCTCAAAACATAATTTTTGGTCACTTTGCTTGTTTGCTGCATCAATATCTTTGGACCTAGGACAGCTAGAGCTATTATTTTTTTTGCAGCACAAAGCTAAATTTGTTGGCAAGGCAACGCTGAGAGCATATTTTTAATTTTCAACTTAAAAATTTTTTTATTTACATCTACATTTACTCTTATTATTGATAATGTGAACACATAACTTCAATGAGCTGTAAAATGACGAATTATTGTTCAATTTCTAATCTGCTTGCAGCGTTGCTATCCTTATGCACTGTAGTATCCAACTATATGTTTTTTACAACTTTCGCTTTAGCAGGTCAATTTTCATTGTTTCAGCAAACAATAGAAGGTGATTATTAATTATCTCGGCAACCACTATGCATATGCAAAATATAATTGGATATTTAAAATCAACACAAAAAACTGAATGAGCATATGCAGTTTTATCAAATTTCATCAAGAAATAACTAAGTTATCTCAATAAACATTATCAAATAAATAAATATGCTGTGAAGGAATGACAGTTTTCAGTGCTTATCGCACGGGGAAGCATTTCATTACGAGAGCTCTTATAATTTGTGCCGCCTCTCCTATGAGTAGTAAAACCTCGTTAATTCGGATTTCACAGGGCCCGAAACAAAATCCCCCAACTAGCCGAATGTAGAATTAGCGGGGGTGTCAAGAAAACAATAAACAAAGACTTACTATGCTTTTGCTTACTGAATGAATCAGCAAATCCCATTTCAATTTTGCACAAGAGCAGTGCGGAAGTTGCAATTCTAGTCATCTTATGACTGCTTATACAGCGCTCGCAGCGGCGAAGGCCTCGTGACTTCCTTCGCAGCGGGGCCGCGGCGCGTATTCATCTGAGACACGCTTTTCACTACCGCACACACATCTCCATTATTTTTTTGTAGTGAGCTAGTTGCCAACAAATCACCGATCCATCGTGATGTAGCTTGTGCGAAACTACTGTTATCCACAACCGCTGCGGACTTTTTGCGGTCACTGTTGACGCGATCATGGATGGCAACTACAGCGGAACCCCGATTATGCAGTCAAATCTCGATCATTCGAACTTGAAGGGGCCCGAAAATATGTTCAAATTAAAAGAAGTTCGAATTAAAGGAAGGACGTATTTTTGAAGTATTCGAGCACCATAGCACGATGCACGAGTCGTGAAATTTCGCACCGCGCACGCGCAACCGCCACGCCGGCCAACGCTCGGTTCCCGATAACGGCAGAAAACGAGACTTCAGGGAGCGGGTGGTGCCGCCATGGCGACGGGCGCGCGCGGAGACCGTCGAAGGTCAGGGAGGAGGGCGGCAGGGAAGCGGATTTGGCTTCAGCAACTCCGCCGCTTCGGTGGCAGTGGCTTCGGTAGCTCCCCTCGTCCTCTCTCTCAACTCCCTCGCAGCTCCCTCACCTTCGACTGTCTCCGTGCACGCCCACCGCTGTGCACGCCCGTCGTGCCGGCGCCGCCGGTACAGCCGGCCTGGCGCAGATTAGCCCCCTCCTTGAAGTTTCGTTTTCTGTTCGACAGTTTCTTAAGTTCGGCAGTTTAGTTGGCCGGACTGAGCCTCCGCCGCTGCATTAAGGGGTTAACCCCTTAACGCAGCTTAATGAGCTTTTGCTCTATGGCGGTGTCGGAGCAATGCCGGTCGGAGGCGCCACCGCATTATTTGGTGCGCTGCTGAGAGCATTGTCGGTCCGCGGTATGTTCAGACGTGCGCTCGCCTCTTCCTCGCGCAGGAAGTTTGACTTCGCGGTCCCGGTGTTGCGGAAAGCAATGAAGCTTGCCGGGACCACCCTCAACCGCCATATAATGTGAGTCGCACAGTCGGACCCCATGAAAACCCCAAGAATTCAAGGGTTCTCAAGGACGGAAAAGAAATTCCAGGACTTTCAAGGCATTGAAAACGGAACTTTCAATTTCAAGGGTTTTCAAGGATTTCAAGGACCTGTGCGCACCCTGTTGGGAAACCGTTGAGACAGGACCACAACGTACCTAAAGGCTCTTCCTTTTCCACTTTTGTGGAAATGCAAAGGTTCTCGGGTCCTGGTGGCCCTTTGCCATCGGGAGTGCTCTTGCTTTTGGGCTTGCGCTTGCGAGTCTGGATGCTCTCCTTTCGCATCGCCAAGGGCCGGTTTATCTGCGCAACAAAGAGGAGAGACACATGTGGGAGATTGCCGAAGAGGTCGGCCCGAACAACACGACTCTCAGCCTGGTTCCTCTCGCTGGGAATGGATTTTATTTTTGCTAGTTATTGAAAGAAGAATGAAATAGGAGAGAATTCTGCTGGCCACTTCATAACTATGAGGCCGACAGCTGACACTTGAACATCGGCCAGCAGGGAGGAGAGAGGTCCCGGGCGTCAAAAAAGATTGACAGCTTAGAAGGAACTAGAGACGGTGAGAAAAAGAGATAACAGCAAAAAAAATATAAAAACAAGTGCTAATTATGTACAATGTTTACTGCAAGAGCTGCCACATGCGCAGCGTCAAATTAACTGATACATATATTCAGGAGTGGAAGCAGCCAAGGGTGTTTTGGAGCCGCTCTGGGAGCAACAAATTTGCCATTTTGAAGCAGGTTTGGAGCAGGAATTGCTCGTTTTGGAGCAGCTTTATAAAGCTTAACATACGAGTGAAATACAGGCAGATTAAAAAAAGGTGTTCATTATTTGACTTTGCAGAACAGTATTAAGTTACATACTGGCTGTGCCAACTAAATGAGGCCAGGAAATAACAAATAATAGATGCTTTATACGGAACCATGCTACGTTGGTGGTGTTCATGTGAGTCATAAGTATTCTTTTGGGGGGGCACAAGTAAATAAATAATACTTCGGTTTAATTTGGCAAGTTTCTTTACCTGAGTTAGTTGATAACGTATCAACGCAAAGGTTGTGATGGGTGTGAAAAAAAATGACTGATAACAGCGTTTAAAGCAATATACTTATTGTATTGTCTTTTCTTCCGGCCAAAAAAAAAGAAAAGAAAAACTGAAAACTTTTAAAACTATCACATGACACGGTGCCAGCGATATCAGGGGTCTCAAACGTAAACCTTGTCATTGAGTACACTGCATTTTACTCACGCTCGAAGCACCGCCACGTCAAATTAAAAAAAATTTAATTATGGGGTTTTACGTGCCAAAACCACGCCACGATCTGATAATGAGGCACGCCGTAGTGGGGGACTCCGGAAATTTGGACCACCTGGGGTTCTTTAACGTGCACCTAAATCTAAGTACACGGGTGTTTTCACATTTCACCCCCATCGTAATGCGGCCGCCGTGGCTGGGATTCAATCCCGCGACCTCGTGCTTAGCAGCCCAATACCATAGCCACTGAGCAACCACGGCGGGTTTCAAGTCACGTCGTGAACATTGTTGCCGCAAACGCAGTTTCTGCCGTTTGCGCTTTCTTCAGCTTTTTACGACTGCCATTTGGCCACCAAGGTTGACTAAAACCATGACTAAAACCAAACTTTAGACCACTGGCTTGCGTTCTGCAGCACCAAAAGTCTGATTTGCCGTGAAGAAATGGAGTAGACAGAATGGTCACAAGCACATCCATTTTTGAAAGTGAAAGAAGGTTTATTCACTTACTATTTGTGCGTGACCTGCACCTAGCAAATTCGCATCCAAATTTAGCCCCACAAAGCCTAAACAACATTTAGACATCGAGAAAAATTATACCTTGTTCACCTTTATTTCTGGTCATGTAGAACATATTTGGTACCCCAAAAACAATGAAATGTTCTTTGAGTTAGAATGAATTATTGAAATTTCCCTCCAGTGTGTCAGAAACTTTACCATGGGCTTTGCACAATTTAATGTATTCAAATTTTGAGGTATCAAACCGAGCATAGCAATAGTAGTTGTCAGGCACGGAGGGGTGAAGAGAAGAAAATGAGGACGTTTACATGAGGATATACCCATGTGATATCCAGACCTAACTTCCAGGCTTCGTTCAATTCACCTGCAGCTGACAGAGCAATTGGTAGACATAGTTAGGTGCTAAATGCACACATTTTGACGTTTCACAGCTGCGCAGGCCATGTCAAATGATTTGCCTATCTAAACTCCTGGAATACGCGGAAGCTTCTACATAGCAACACGAGACATTCAAGAGACAGTGAGGAACATTAAGCTGCATTAATAAACTATGTTTCTGGAACAGCAACACGGCCGCTGTTATGAGAGAAGGCTTCGTAAGCAAGAAAAAAAAAATCCAGAAATGAAAAATGGCTGATGATGCCCTGCACCAACTTGCGGTGATGTCATGAATTTTGAAAGCATCTCCATGGACAAATTCAACTGTTTATCAGGAGTTACATACATTGCATTCTAAATGAACTAGTTACAAAGCAAAATTTATGCCGGATCGGTTTCATTAGCCAAGTGTAGCGCAACGGGTAATGGAATGAAAAATGGTAGGCCCAATTATGATACAGGCAGTGTGCATTATTAATGAGCATATGTTAGATTATGATTAAGAAATGAGATACTCATGTAGCAGTCGAGACTAACTCTTTCGGTCACAATGTCTTCATATGGAGATGCAACATACCTTTGAATATTCCGACTAGAGGTGACAAGTAAAAGAAAATAGGTAACATAGCGCTGAATGTAAATGTAACCCTCCGTTTACCCCCAAAAAATCTCATATGTTTGACCTCCCTTTAAGTCTTGAGAACATTTCCTTAGCCAAAATGGCCCAAATATGAAAGCATAGCTTGAAATTCGTGATGTGCCACACACAGACATACTGGCACTGAAGTTCTGATGCAAAATTTAAAAGAAAAAGGGAAGAGGAGAGTTTAAGGCTCATTTCCTCCGCTACTAATCAACCCTTTTTCTGTAAAAAAAAAAAAAAAAAAAGAAAACAAGTTTTGAACAGAATACTTTCTCTGCCCAAAAGTCAGCTGCTTGTTAGCGTCCACCTTGATCTCATCACAACATGCAAGCTGCTTGGACAATCTTGACAGTCCAGATAATCAGGTAATACAGACATGCGCTCATCTATGTAAAAACGCAGTGGCTCATGCAGCTTCAAACTTTGAAGGGCTGCAGGCAAGTGCAGCTTTGTAAGAACTTTGTCGAAGAGCAGGGAATTACATGTTTTCTGGAAACAGATGCTTTTTTTTTTTTTGCCAGTAGATGCAGAGACAGAGAAACTTTACCCCACGAAGCCCTAACACCATTTCACATCAAAGAAAATAAAAACTTCTTCACATTTATTTCTGGCAATGAAGGGTGCAGTAAACCCTCGTTATAATGAAGCTGCCTTACTCGAATTATCGCTTTATTCGAAATTTCTCCCTGTCCTGACCAAAATGTATGCATTTCAAGCTGGATTACTCAAAGCATGCCAATAAGCTGCTCCGCTTAGAGCAAGATTTCCATAAGAGGCGAGCGAGCGACCCTCTCTGTCACCAGCTATGCCACCGTACTGCCTGCACACCGTTTTCCTCCATGCTGCGCCTGTGTGTTATCAGTGGCGAGCGGGTACACATTCACAGCGGCGCTTGCTCAGCACCTTTCACATCGCGCGAACAAGCGACCTTCAGCCTCTCCATCTTGCACCCTTTTTCTTCATGCTGTGCTAACACGTTATCAGCGGCCATAGCGCTGTGGAAGTAGTGCGCCAAGTGTGCAACGGAACACACAAATGTTAACTCAGAGTTGCCTTCTGCGTGCCCAAGGTCACCCAAACCAAGACGCACTACTTCATCTGTAGTTGAGTGCGCGTGTGCATAGGCAGGTGCAGGCTTTGTGAATGCGTGATTTGTGGATGGCTTCAGTACGGGTGCCCCACGTGTGCTTTCGTGGTCTTCAGTTGGAAATGACACCGCCAGTACGTGCACTATAAAGGTGTCTGACCTTAGTACGAAATGTTCTTTTGATATGTGAGGTGGCAAAGGGCGATCGGTAGAAATGTCAAATCGCAAATGCATTCTACAGTGTTCACTGTATTGAAAACAATGAAGCCACACTGGACAGCTTCGAGAAGAGCTCCTCAGCCAAATGAAAGCGCAACCATGATTCCAAGTAACCTGAAATGCAAAGTGCGCTTCTTGATTGGCTGAAGAACGCCAAAAGTGCGAACCTTCTAGTGAATGCACCTACACTGACTGCAAACACCAAAGCTCTAGCCCTCCAAATGGGCAAGCAAGATACGAACTGCAGTATCGTGGGAACTATAATGCAGTTGGATGGAAGTGGAAACGAAGGGCAGTATCGTGAAGAACTACAAGGGCAGGCTGCCTCAACGTTGTCCTCGCTGGAGGCCCTGCAGATGATTCAGTCCCTCCAGGGCTTAGTTTTCGCAAGGGACCTTCCGCTGCACTACGTGGAGCACCTGGATGCCTTGCAGAAGGATGTTGGCAAGCTTCGCGTAAAGCAAGCAAGGCTGACGAACATGGTGTTTTCTCGAGCGAGCCAGTGAGAAGTACGTTGCAAGATGCTTGTGGCGATCTCACTCCAGTGTTTCTTCTGGATTACTCTAGCTGAGAGGCTGCCGCGGCAACCTTCTCGCATTTTTTAAAAGGGCTCTTCTGGGGCCACCAAAGTGATGCCTTGACGGAGCTCGCAAGTCACTCGCCGCCCGTAACCCCTCTTTGCAGTTGTTATAGCAGTGCAATTCTTGAGCGCTGACAGCCGTGGATTGTTACACACGATCGACACGTGCAGGAAGCAGAGTTAAACAGTTATACGAGTCTAAACATCAGCAGACGGATGGAGGAAGGTGGTGGGGAGGGGCAGTGGCGTCCCCGCCATTATAGTTTTCTAACAGCAGCACTGCCAGCCGAAGAGGAATGCTATTTTGCTTTTTTTTCATGCAACCCAGTTATAACAATTATCGGTTATAACAATGGAATTTTCGTGGCCCTTGAATATTGTTATGAGTGGGTGCAACGATACTCCAAGACGGCTTTAAAGAGTTTCGTTGAACGGCAGTACCTACCCAGTCCGCATCTAGAGTGACCCACATCGGCGTGAAAGAGGTTTGTTGAAGAGCAACACGTATGTACACACTGCCACATACTCAGTGACCAAAGCTGGTCTGATAATTAGTTTTTAACCCTGCTACCTTAAGCACAGCAGCCTGATGCACTGCCCATTTGATCACTGACTACCCAGTGACCCAGGTAGGCGGGAAAATGATTAGATAGGTACAAACAGGTGCATAGCCCCTGGAAAGTGCAAGAAGTATCCTAAGTAGGGATGGGCGAATATTCGGTATTGTCGAATATTCGATCAAATAATTCTATATTCGTCATTCGCTTCGACTCAAATTCAGGTTTTCGATATTTTCTAATTATTCGGCACTCCCGAATAGGCAGCCAAAAGCCACAGACGGCCGGTACGCATCTCGGAGGCTATGCTTCACATCATGGCTGCCATACATCAACCATAAATCTCGAAGGCTATACGTCTTTGCATTAAAGAGCCGGAAATGTGCGACGCAAAAGAGCAGAAACGGTGCTAGCGTACAACCGAAACGATGCGGCGGAGTCCGCATCACCATAGTCATCAGCGGAAATCGTACGTGAATGACAGCAACAACGGATCGCTTCATGCCTATTTGTGCCTTTATTGCGTTTACCGCCGCGCATAACACGTTGACCACGGGATTTCATAGTCGCCATCCATGATTACGTCGATAGTTGCCACGGTTTCTTCCGCAGCGGTTGCGGCAAAAAGTAGTTTCGTTTTGACTCAATACGTCGGCCGCGTGCCCAAAAAGCTGGGTAGTGGCCATCCATGATCGCATAGATAGCGACTGCAATTTCGTCTGCAGTTGTTGCAACGAACGGTAGTTTCGTTCCGACTCGGTGCGTGCGTCAGCCACATGCCTTGTACAGCCACGCTAGCGGCAAAAACGCACGCGTCATGCCGCAAGTCAGTGCCTTGCCATAGAGAAAGTTGCCGCGGAGTCCACCGTGGCAATCACGTATCGCCGCGCGGCAGCGCGATATGATCTCGCGCGCTCTCGGAACGCGGAATCACCGTGAGCGAAAAGGGTGCAATCGGACAGCGTCCAGAAATCCCTCCATAGAACCCCGAGAGACGACGATCGTCGATTGATAACCCGGCGCAGAGCGGCGAAGGTCCGGTTGCCATGGCTCCGTGACGTCACCCTTGTCGCTCTTGATTGGTTCTTTTATCTCGTGGCACACGGCACTTTCCGCAGAAATGGGAGACCCATTTCGCGCGGCACGCCGTAAAACCCCCGATTTCGCCTCTTTTGCCACGCGCGTTTTTGCCGCTAGCGTGGCCGTACCGCAAAGTCGCCGTTCATAATCGCGTCGATAGCGGCCGTGGTTGCGACAAACAGTTGTTTCAGTTTGACTCGGTGCAAAGCTTCGAGGATGAAGAGCACCGGCTACATCGCGATGGACGTGCGATCTGTTGGCAGTCAGCTTACTGGTGAAAAAATAATCGGGATGTGGGCGAGGTAGTGCAAAGCGTGTCCCAAATGATGGCGCCCGCCGCGGCCGTGCTGCGAAGGATGTCGCGAGGCCTCGATCGCCGCTGTGAGAGCTAATCAGTCACGAGATGACGAGAATTGCAGCTTCCGCACTGCTTTTGTGCAATATAGCAAAAGGATTTGCAATCGTGCTGACGTAGTAAGCATTTGCGTATTGTTTTCTGGATACCCTGATAATTCGGCATTCGGTTAATTTGGACATTTCTTTTTCGGTCCCGTGAAATTCGAATTAACTAGGTTTTACTGTAATATGTGATATATACTATTCGAACTATTCGATTCGAAATTATTCGACCAAATCACTATTCGCTTCGAACCTCAAATTCACTATTCGCCCATCCCTAATCCTAAGAATGCTAACACATTAAAAAAATTGACGTGCTTGGATGACTGCAGCTGTTCTTGAGGAGGATGTGCGCCTACTGGATCGAAAGTTCGAGGCAAAGCATCGCCATGTGCTTTCTGTTGTTTACAACTGTCCCAGCCATGGGAAAATTGACGATCTCCAACAGATCACTTTGGAGTTTCTGTCAGTGAACACAACGACAATATTGCAGCCTATGGATCAGGGCATTATTGAGACCACGTGAGAGCTATACTGCAAGAGTGTTTAACAACGTATGCTCATCCCATATGATGCCAACAAGAGATACAACATCGACCTGCTCGGTGCCATACATTTGTTAAATCATTCACGGAAAGAGCTGGCATCTGCAAAGATCACACACTGTTTTGCACATGCCAGCTTTTCCCGGCCGCACTAAGGCGAGCCTGATGATGATGATCAGGTTTGCAATGATCTCTATGAAGCTGTGCACAGAATCGTTGGAGAAAAGGTGGAAGGCCATTTCGACTCATTTACGTTGACTGGCGATAATGGTCCCGTCATCACCCCAGCTACAGATGTAAAATCTCATTACTACGAACCCCACATTAACAAACTTTTCAGATTAACAAACTTTTTAGAAATCCCCCTGCTGACTTCTTATAGTTTCAATGTAAAAATATTTCAGTACTACGAACTTCGGAATACCAAACTTTTCAGAATAACGATCGTTATTCAGTTTCCGTCTCATGTTAACAACACCTCAGTACTAAGAACTCGTATTCAAAAATTTGGGATTCTTAGATTTCTGTGTACCCAGTCACGGCAGCCGAAAGAGGAGGTTAGCAGACGACAAGGCGCAGAAACAGGAGGCCGCGGCGCACGGGTCCAGAAAACCTGAGAGGGCGCCTGAGGGAAAAAAAACGAAAACTACGCTGGCACGCAGCATTGGCACGTCGGGAAGCGGGGCGGCCGCCTCTCGAAAGGCCAATCGCCCAAGCACGATAATCACTCCACGAGTTCCGAAAAAGACTCAAGAACAGCTCGGGCTCTGCGACGATCACGCGAATCGGTGACAGCGGCTTGTCACAAGGGAAGTGGCTGTCGCCCGCGTGCGCATACTCGTTCTTTTGCGCACGCCTTTTCTATACCACCCAGCTCTAAGATGACACGCCGCGGTGCGTTGCAATGGATTCGTCCCTGGTTTAGGACGGCGCCATTGTGCTTTACAGCAGCGCAGTGTGCCCGAAGGCCCTGCGTGGACGGATATTCCAACAGCGCAGTTCAGTAAAGCAGCAGGACCAGAGGGGCCCGAAGGCGTGCATCAGGTTGGGCATCACCGCAAAATACTTTGGCTCTAGACTAGTGCTTTTTCGTTCCGAGGCAGGGTAACGGTGGGTCAGCTGAACAGTCAGGTGAGCCGTTCTTTCTGAGAAGGTCGCGAAGGGGCGATTGTCATGCACAGGACCGTTCGACGGACCTGCGCGTGTGCTGAAGCAACGACTCATCAGGTTTTGCGAGCGCATGTTCCGCCGAGGCTAGCAATGGAGGCGCGTCTCTTCCTTCTTTCACCCTTCTTTCCGCGCTCCTCTTTCGCACTTTCCGCGGCCGTAGTAGCTACGCGCGTGGAGAAATGTAACCTGCGTACTCGCGGGGATGCCACACGGTCACACTTCGTACTTTCTGGGCGGTGTCAGTTACGTGCGCTTGCGCTTTCAAGTAGTTCAGGTGTCCGCCTCGAGCGAGACAGTTGCGGTGTCCACGGCAAGGATTGTGAAAATGAACAAACAAGAAACATTGCACTTTGGAGGCGACATGGAGCTTCCTTTTTGTCGGTAGTTTTCTCAGCGTCAGCAATTGTTTTGAGCGCGTCACTGTTATTACACAGTGCTTCGGTGGCGCCGGAATCTATGGCAAATTGCAACAGCGCGGGCCGTGAGCCAACAGCGACGTCTTCATGGATAGCTCATATGGCGACAACTTATGAACTGATAAGTTAATGGGCGGATTGTTTTATTTTGGGACTTTCACTATAACGACTTTTCAGAATAACGAACCATTTACCGCGGTCCCCTGAAGTTCGTTATATCGAGATTTTACTGTAGTACACTTGGTTCTTAGTGGCCCCGATGAGGACAAAGAGCTGATGAACAGCCTCGTGATTTACAGAGTAATGAATATTTTGCTCCGCCTGTTCGAAAAAAGGTTTTGCGCTCACCGCTGCACTGTTCTTGCTAAAATTTTGCAGAACGATCGCATTTTGGAGTTGACTTAATTTAGTATAACAGAGACCACAGTTAATTGCCTGGTTTTTAAGAACAAAAGTGAAAATTTGCCTTCCCTTATGGGGATGCGAGCTGCTGCAGCAACGGCGCTAGCATTAACTTGTGCCGCCAGTCAGGGAGGTTTGCTGCATGTTCCGGCAGTGAGCAACACACGGCAAAACTTTCTGGCAGGCGCCATTTTTCGCATAGAAAAAAAGCAGTTTCTCATTTTTGTCTTCAAAAACAGGTGAGTAATCATGCCAAGGGTTATTCTAAAGAAAGTCGACACTAAAATGCGATCGTTCTACAAAATTTGAGCAAGAACAGTGCAGTGGCGAGTGCAAAACCTTTCTCGAACAGGTGAGCGAAATATTCAGGACCCTCCCTGTACAGTGAAACCTCGTTAATACATCATTGGCGGGGAACGTGGATCAGGTAAGCACTAAGCGATTAACCGACATTGGCAGATGAGCAGCAATAAACTCACTGCCCCCCCCCACAAAAAAACTGTGTCTGGAGCACGGAGTAAGATAAGACAGGAGCGCCGACTCCGCTCGTCTGGAAGGGACACATTCTGCAACGCCGGCTCCTGCTTCACAGCGTATTCGCCAGACGGCGCTGCGACTTAAGAAAAACTCTGCAGCGGAGAGGAGCAAAGGCGCGGGGACTCTCTCACGGCGCCTGCTTGCCAATCCGTTTTGTCGTCTGCACCGCGCACGCCCTGACGACTGTAGTACTTGCGCTTTATTATTTGTGCGCATATAATTTTTGTGTTTGATTGCTGTCAAATTGAGACGGCCAACGGTCCACGTTTGTAGCAGACGACACGCTCAGCGGGTGCCGCGCTGCCCGTTCTGCGCCGCCGTCGCCGCCGTCGCCGCCGGTCTCCGCCACTCAGCGCATGCGCACATGGAAGCAAGCTGTTGAGTGTTTTCCACGCGCCTCGACAGATGGCGCTACGAGATGTATAATTTGCGTTGCACGTTTTGTCCCGAGCGAATGCGTTGCGCGGCGGCGGAGTCGGCGCTCCTCTCCGGATTCCTCACTAAACACACACACAAACAAGTTTATTTGCAAGCAGGTAGCTAAATAAGCGTGGTTTTCACTTGCTGCCATGGCGGCGACGGCATCCTCAAATTTAGCTAGGCCACGCGCCAGTTTCTCCATCAGGCCCCACTTTTCTGCGAAGGCCCTCATGGCAGTCAACGCACGTGCAGCGCTGGATACGGAAGGACCATCATTCACTCCAACGTCGTCCATGACGTCGACATGGGAGCACCAGAAGCTATGGGAGCAGCAAACTCGTCATGGCTACCATGTTTTCACATCACTATCGGGGGCGACTGCAGTCCAGGAAAGGTCCGTCCGCCGCAAGTTCGCTATCTATGGTCTGCACACACGACATTTCGCGAATTCTGCGCTTCTATGCACCAAAAACTGAAGTAAATATTAAGCACTAATCGTTTCGTATGCGGTAAGCGACTATGGTTTAAAGTTCTTTCCATTGGGCATCGTTGGCTCGTTATCGATGGTTTGAAACGCCACTTTCGAGACTTTCGGCGCCACTCATGGACAAGCTGTGTTATCGGACGTGATGGAGGAGAACTAGATTTTAGTTCTCTAAGCAGTTCGCTGTTTTTCCGCAAGGCGGTGATTGTTGAATACACTCCAAAGTTTTTGCGATCATGAAAGCAGAAAGCAATAATGTCTACCTCCGAAAGCGGCACGCGCACTTCGAAAGATTGCAGATCTTGTGATTTCGCTGCGTCTGCAGCTGATTTATATGAGCAGCAGCAAGTCTGAGGATGCTGCTTTTTCGTCTGGCTTTGACTCTGAAAGCGACGACGATGCAAGCCAGCTAGGAACATCGGCGGCTGCAGCCTAAAGACCCTCAATAAAAAAAAGTAGCGCCATGTTTTGAAGATCGGCGCTTTCCTCCTCTCCTGCCCGTTCTCTCGGCGCTCGGCCCTCCGATTGGCCGAATGCTGTCACGTGCTCTCGCGAGCTTTTTTTCTTGCTTGTTTTTTGCTCCCGCCGCCATCACGGTGCCAGACCATTGCGAGCGGTGCATGGAGGCACCACGCATCGATCGCGTCTCCTTTGCGCTTTTCGGACCGTGTTATCGCTGCCGCGCATCGACGTAAAGATTTCCAGTGTGTTCTAAAGGTCACATTTCTTATCTGCAAGATGTAAACGTCGTTCGGACGGGATCATTTACCGGCGGTCGCTCAGAGAGACGAGTTTTGTCCACGAAGACGGCCGGGAGTGCACCTTGGAATCGCGCTCCGAAGTGCTGTGTGTACCTGTGTGCCTCAAGAACTTTTGTAGATACGGAGCTTATATTTGCAGGCTGATTTCATATATTCCTTTTCTTGAAAATGTATATTTCGATTTTCTGAAATATTTTTTTTTTTGTGCAAAGCACCATTGATGTTTTTATCGATCTTTCTCGTTCTTGATGCGATTTTTTTGTTTTGATAATTTTTTTCGTAGTATTTTTAATAAGTATGCTGTTTGAAATTAATACCGTTGGAAAGATAATTTCTTCTTCTACAATTTGATACCATGCACTTCCAACATGAATCATTTTCTGTGGCAGGAAAAAAAATAATAGCCAGATAAGGCGTAGTGTTCGCGATGCCGTGTTGCTCGGCATTCGGGTGCAGAACACGCGAAACAGATGGCAAGCGACTCTTCCGGATTCCATCTGCGAAGCAAGACGCGGCACAGAGGAAGGTCTGGCTTCAAAGAATAAGCCAGGCTAATTTCAACCCAACACAATGGTCCCGGCTGTGTGAGGTAAGCGAGTGATTCTTCAATGATCCCTCATCTCACATGCTGCCACTTGCTGTGTGAGGCCTTCGTTAGTTTTTCTCCCTCCTAAGTGCCGCATTGTTCGCGCTGCATTTGCAACTTTCGTGGCCGGATTTCATCACGTCTTCAAACGCACGTGGTTTTTGTTGACTCGGTTATACAATCCATGGCGTTGTGTTTGTGTGGCCTGAATGTATGCAAACAGCACGTTTTGAGTGTATCGCAGTATGTTACGAAGCGGTGACGGTACGTATAGAAAAATGGGCGCTTACCTGCGGAAAGACGAACTTATTAGGGCTATTTAGTTAGGGCGACTTTGCGCCTTCAGCAAAAACTCAACTCGGTGGTCGGCGAAGATCAATGTTCTTGTCGCTAAAACTTGTCGCTATCGTCCTAGATCCTATCTCGAAAACTATAACTATCTCGAAAATGGTAGAAAGTGCTGCGCGTGAAGTGTGCTCAGTATTCTAGTCGTGTATCGCGTAGCAGAACAAGAGATAAGGACCTGTGCTGGCGGCAAGCTGAAAAAGGAAAATGGTATACAAGACTTCCCGGCAATATGTAGCAGAACAAGAGATAAGTACCTGTGCTGGCGGCGAGCTAAAAAAAGGAAAACCGTATACAAGACTTCCCGGCGATATTAACTTGTCATGCAGTCGCGGGGAATGCAGTTAATTTGTGGTTAAGCCCCTTGCCGCCATCAGCTCTCTGCGATGTCGCATTAGCAGGTGCGAGGAGATTAAACACGACGTCATGACATGTCAACAAAGGAAGCCATTGGCCTCCTTTGAGGGGCATTGCTGTGTTTTTAAGTTGTATGTGACTGTAAATGTGGAAACAGCATAAAGTGCACATGACGCAAGGGCACCTGAATGCTGTCATGTCCTCTACCAAACGCTCATACGCGTGGATAAAAAAAATATATATTCGCTCCACATTTGATATAACCGGGGATCATTATTGTGACAGCTTGCTCCTTCGCTTTATACGACAGATTCCGTGTTGCGGGTGCATTAATTCAGTTATTCAATATTGGAAAACGAACAATCCCCTGGAAGAACTTGTGGGAATCCTCGGGTCCCATAACCGCCGCACGGGCAAGCGCAAGCGCATGCATGCCAGGGAGAGTTGGGAGAGGGGAAATTTTCCTTCCGCAGGCGGTGCGGGGGAATCGCAAGCGCTATCAGCGCCACCGGGTGGGTCACGTGAGATCCCGCTGATATCGCCCGGGTCTCTTTGGTCTCCAGCAAGCGGCGACGGCGGAAGTCTCCGCCGCCGCTCCCGTATTCCCGCACGTGGTTAGTCAACCGCGTTCTTGCCGCGGCCCCCCCCGTATTCCCCAGTTGGTAAGTCGGAAGCCCTTCTTTACCTAGTGTATTCTCTTCGAGGGAACCCTCAGCGATGTCAACTATAGCTAGCTGGCCTGCTAGAAGTGTTAGTTGCAGCCGTAATAAATGCTTTCCGAGTGTACACGTGGTTGTCGTCTATTGTTTTCTCGAGCTTGTACCGGACCGCGGTTGATGCGCAGGCATGCGCCAACAGCGGGGCTCGGGGTGTCGAGGCAGAGGGCCGTGGGTAATCCCCCCATATCGCGACATTTTTGGCGTTCCCAACGTGGGGCAAGCTCTTAAAAACGGGACGACGATCGGTTCGGTGCGAGGAAGGCTTTGTCCAGACCAGCGTTAGGCCTCACCCAAAGGCGTGATTGCTAGCTAGATTGGGCATGTGCTTTCTTGAGTGCGAGTTAAGCTGCACCAGTGCCACCGAACTTATGTAGACGCTGAGATTTGCAGCAAGTTTTTTTTTAAGAGTACGCCCGAAGCGAGTGAGTGCAGCAGCCGACACGGTGGTCGATTTTCCCTGTACATATGTAAATAGCCTCCTTTCTGTATCTTTGGCTCTGGGAGCTGGGCGCTGGAAACGCTGGCCGCTGACTGCGGTCCAGCCGGCCCGCAGTCAGCGGGCCGGCTGGACCGGCGGCATCGGCACCCACGCCGGCAAACGCTCGCTTCCTGATAACGGCAGAAAACGAAACTTCAAGGGGCTCTTCAATCTGCGCCGAGCCGGCTGTACCGGCGGCGGGCGCGCACGGAGACAGTCGAAGGTGAGGGAGCTGCGAGGGAGTTGAGAGAGAGGGCGAGGGGAGCCACCGAAGCCGCTGCCACCGAAGTGGCGGAGTTGCCGAGGCCCAAATCCGCTTTCCTGGCGCCCTCCTCCCTCACCTTTGACGGTCTCAGAGAGCGCACGCTCGTCGCTCGTTCATCCTTGCTATGGTACTCGAATACTTCAAAAATACGTCTTTCCGTTAAGTCTAACTTCTTTTAATTCGAACAAATTTTCGAGCCCCTTCGAGTTCAAATTATCGGGATTCCACTGTATATCTCATAATTTTCATTACATTTTTTCTTAGTAGATACAAGCGTGTCTTTACAAACTTTGTTCAATTTTATCCCACAATCCTGATTTTGGCAATTTATATCTTTTTTAGGACACATCTCGTTAATAAAACTTATGTGTGCAAAGTGCAGTCATTCTGCTTTTTGTTTATATAATACAAAAAATATTGAGTGCAGTAGAGTTCCTTCAGAAAAAAATATCTGAGGTAACCAACAAAAAACACCAATTTTCACATGGTAGGAAGATAGTTAAAC
The DNA here is from genome assembly GCF_013339745.2 of Dermacentor silvarum. Taxonomy (NCBI): domain Eukaryota; kingdom Metazoa; phylum Arthropoda; class Arachnida; order Ixodida; family Ixodidae; genus Dermacentor; species Dermacentor silvarum. The sequence goes on along the minus strand of NC_051161.1, from coordinate 47,665,947 downwards.
GGTCAGTAAATACATAAGATTCAATGGCGACAGGGCCGGGGATTCATCGCGACTGTATTCCAACTGAAATTACTTATTAAGCTTAATAATTAATTTCGGTTAAGTAATTAATAATAAGTAATTTCAGTTGGAATACAGTCGCAGACACTGTTAGTACAGTGTCTGCATACAGTGTAATGCATGTCAGTGTCTGCTGCGAAACAAAGTTGAATGCACAGGCAGCGACCATGACCTCATGCACTGTCTAAACAAAGTGGAGCAGGCATTACTTGCGCCCGGCAGAAACAACCGGCAGACCTAGCTGACAGCCTTTTTTGCAGCTCAATAAAGGTTTGCTTCATTGAATATTTTGCACTTATATACCAGTGTCACACGGCCACATTTGCGTTGTGCTTTTCACAGTTTTCAGTACATATGTTGAGCATGTTAGAAACAAACTGCCGAATCTGTGGCTTCATTTGAAAGAACATAACACGCATTCAACGTTTGCCGTACTTGATATACAGTAAAGCCTTGTTAATTTGGATTTCACGGGACTGAAAAAAATGTCCCAATTAAGCGAATGTCAAATTATCGAGGGTATCCAGAAAACAATAAGCAAATGCTTACTACATCAACATGCTTTTACTTAGTGTGTCACCCAGCGAAATAGTTGACCAGCGACAGATTGGCAAAAAAAACGTCTGCCTTTAGCAATGGCTGGTCCTCGGAGACTTGCTTTATCGTCTGGCTAAAGAAAAAAAGAAAAATCCAACTCTACTTATCCTCTTTCACAACAAGTGACATGGCGCTTTAACCCTCCAATCTTAACTATACTTGTCCAGAAAGCCGATATTGCTAAGAATGAATTCCAATCCCTTCATAGCGCACTTTTCTTCACTGTGCACTAACGAGTCATACACGAGAGCATGTTCCACTGATAACTACTGGCTCTCGGCAATCATACATATCATGTTACAGTTTGCATTCGTTTGCTGTAGTGAGTGGAGAGAATATCATTGCAGATGTTCATGTATTTAAGTAAAAATCATGTGCTGACATGTTACTCAATGTTTCCATTGAATCCAAGGGATAAACCACCACAATTATCTTCATTTTTTCATATGAGAGTACTATGTGCAAAAAATAGGCAACAAAAAAATTTGGGAAATAACGTCCACTTTTTCAGGAAACAACTTGGAAGTTAAACGGATGCACACATGAAATGAAAGCCCATCCTTAATAGGCCACATCAGCAGTATCGCATGCTTCCTAAACTTAAAGAACTCACATTGTGAAGCTTGAAGTAGAGCCCACAGGCATTGCAGACGGGCTCTCCTTCATTGTTCCGCCTCCACAAGGTAGTGGCCGTGGTACCACAGTTCGAGCAGCAAAGACCAGCTCGACGGGAAGTAGTCGGTAGCTGTTAACATAAAGGCAAGACACAATATTTAACCCATACACTGTTTCTCACAAGACATCTCGGAAGACCCACACCTGTGCACCCCCGAAACTCTCGAGTATACTCGTTTCGTGTATTAAGCATGCTTCATGCCTCTTCCAAACCAACTCGTGCAAAAAGAATATTGCACACCAGCGTCACTATCTATGGAGCGGTCAGCTAGACACATAGAATATAAGGTTAGATTTCTGACAGCAGGTGGACCACACATCTTGGTAGTGCTCTGTCAAAGCTTTGTCCTGGCAGTATGCCAGTCTGTGTGACAAGTCAGTGTGCCAGGTCCGTCTGCACTTTGACACACGAAGAAATTGTAGGTTGATGAATTCTGACTAGAGATAAAAGCAATAGCAAGGAGCCAACTCATCAGTGTAGCATGAGTGTCCGCTGAACGAACACACGTAAAAACGGCGGTCAAGGTGTTAAAAAAAAAGAGACAGAAAGAGTGCATTCAGAAGCCAGTGAACCAAGCTACAAATAGAGGAGAATAAAAAAAAAAAGAATAAATAAATAAAGAGAGCAAGCCTAGCTTGCTGATCTCTACCACTTTACAACTGAGACGTTCTTAACCAGCACATTGGACATTTATTTATTCACTCGTTACCATACAGTGCGCAATAGGTTGAGGTTTTTCCCACAAATATTACTAAAAAGTCACCCCTCGACTTATATACCGGTCCTTGGCACAAGTCTCAATTGTCATTGGCAACATGTGGAAGCCGCAGGCCTTTTGGCATCTGCATCGTTATCGCCTCCATCTTGACCGACGCCTGATGCTGTTCAACCGACCTGATGCTGATCTTCTCTTTTTGTGCAGCTAACGTTGTTAGAATTGTTGATTTCGCGACCACCTGCAGAATGAGTACTGGTACTCGACGTCAGTTCGTCCGCGGCGTTTAAGATGAAGGTGATTGAATGTGCGGAAGTCAACAGGAACATGTCGGCCCAGCGGCACTTCGGCGTTTCTGAAAAAAGCGTCAAAAAGGCAAGTTGTCTGCGTGCAACTGCGCGAAAGATACCCTTTCGCCGCGCGTTGCACCCTGAGCTCGAAGATAAGGTGGCGGATTTCGTCCGCACGCATTGCGCCAGGTCTTTGCCAGTGAAATTGGAACTAATCCGCATCAAAACAATCGAGCTTGCCCGTGAACAGATAGGCAACGCCGATGATACGCCAGTGTGGTTCGACATGCCGTCGTCCACCACAGTGTGCGAACGTGGCGCAAAGGAAGTAAAACTGCTTTCAATGGGCCGCGGGACAGTGTCGGTCGCGTGAACGAAAAGGGCTATATGAATGAGGCCCTCATTATCAACTGGATCCAGATGGTCTGGAATAGGCGGCCCGGTGCACTCCTGCGGTGTCCGAGCATGCTCTGCTTGGATGCGTTTCGCGGGCACTTGACCGCAGGTGTGAAGCAGGCGCTCCGCGACGGGACGACGGAGCTCGCCGTCGATCCGGGAGGCATGACTTCAACCCTTCAGCCACTCGACGCCGTGCTCAACAAGCCCTTTAAAGACCGGGTTGACGAACTGTACAATCGGTGGACGGCCGGCGACAACCCAAAGACCCCAACTGGCCGGCTGCGCAGGCCGCCCCTCACCACTGTGGCCACATGGGTGTCGCAGGCTTGGCGCTCGCTGCCCGACGATATGGTGGTGTGGGCTTTCAAGAAATGTTGCATCAGCAACTCCTTGAAAGGCACCGAGGACGACATGTTGTGGGACGCAGCTAGTGAAAAGCAGTCGTCTTCGGATGAGAGTGCAGACAGCTCGAACGAATGAGTGCAGTGAAGGTACCATGAATAAAACGAAGTTTTGTGCCTAATAATTTTTATGTTGACTTCTTTGCTTCAAGGTAAGGGGGTCGACCTATACCGAGGAAACCTTGTCGAAAGGAAAAGAAGCAAACCAAAACGAGCCAAAGGAAGCAGAGGGGGAAACACAGGGAAGAGTGCACTGCACACTTCCCTGTGTGCATTTTGCAAATACACGCCGGTTAACTTTTGCAAAAGGCCGGACTTCTATCCTCAACACAGCCACACTCCTCCTTTTTCTGCAAAATATGTAGCATAAAAGAGGAGCATCTATGACACGAGTATAGATATTATTTCGTTACTGCTGTATCACCTCATGCTTTTTTGTTGAAAAAATGGCAGGCGTTATCAGTACACGTCCAGGAATCTCTGTTTACTTTCCCATAGAACTGCTGCGCTCTTATCGACATTAACTTCTGATGAGATGAAGAGATAAGCCCCTTCACATCTGCTTTAAAACAAAGTCTACCATAATGTGAAAACTGCTGCGCATATATCCAGTGCTAGAGCAGCTAGTTCCTACTAACTTTAACGTTACTGGTTAATACAGGGAAACAGAACACAGCAGGACAGCATTTGTTTCCAGCTGCATACACGCATCTTTTGCTTCCAATGCAGCAACTTGACACCCGACAGCTGGCACTCAGTGACATACACGAGGCAACAAGCGGGACGTGCAGCACGAGCATTGGGTGTACAAAGGCTCAGAGCACCATGCAGTCTGTACTAAACTTGGTCGCAATAGCTTTTGATACAGAAATCGCTTGACAACCAATTAAGCGCTATTCAAGCTGCCAGCCCAGCGATGCAGCTCAATTATAGGAGACTAACCATCACTGCTGTAGAGCTTACACATTTACAGAGAGATAGACCGATTCAGTACTCAGTACAGACCCTGGCCCCCACTCCACTGCCTTTTGTGTAAAGCTTCGCATCCGTCAGCTGCCCAATCGACAACATCTTTCATAAACCACAGTAAAGATAGATGCACGTCCATATGATCTACGATGTTTCCTGCAGTAAATGCACGCTGTGCATTGGGTATAGAGCACTCTAATTACAGCTACAAACAAATGAAGGCCTAAAAGATAGTCAGCCAGTCCCACAATGGCTTTCCACGAAACGAACGGCACTAGCCGATATTTGATTTTAGTCTCCGAGAACAACGCAGCTGCCCCTACTTAATTATTGTTTGCCAGTAGCCTGGTTTGCGCAATCTCGGCCAATCATGTCTGTCAACATAAAGCAGAGTACTGTGCCCACTTCTCTGAAGCAGCAAGAAACTGCTCCTGAAGTCTAGCTGACAGGTACATCAGATAATTACCAGAGCCACAAACTGAGGAAAACATCACCCAGACGTCAGACGGTGTTAATTATTGGTGAGGGAGACTACGCAGCGTGACGATGCCTAGCTAACACAAGGTGAGAGCCAAAGAAAGATTTATATTATAAGTGTTATACAGTGAAACCTAAACCTAAAAAAAAAAAATGAAATGAAGGAAGGGAATAATTTGTTATCTAACTATGTGGCTTCACTGCTGCAGAAAAGATAGTAGAAAATATGTCCAAGTTTCACAATCTTATTACTTCTTCCAAAATGTGGCCACTACACCTCAACCCCAAGGAAAATATAAAAACATGTGAATAAAATCAGCTGTTCTGGATGTCACGTGCTTGTAACATGGTCAGCAATTGCAGTAACTTGTTTGACAGCATGGAAGTGGGAAAATAAAGTAATTTAAAGTTAACAAATGAAGAGAGCAACAGGACAGACCCCTTAAATAGTGAACATCAACTAAATAAGCAAGCGAAATTCACTGGCGCCATATGTACAAAGTAAAAAGATATATCTAATAATAATAAATAAATTCTGTGATTTTACCATCTAAAACTACAATATGATTATGAGGCACGCTGTGGTGGGGGACTCTGGATCAATTTTGATCAACTAGGGTTAGATCTCTAACGTGCACCTAAATGTAAGTACACAAGCAGTTTTGCAATTCACCATCAAACTGTGGCCGCCGCAGTCAATATCGAACCCTTGACTTCAAGCTCAGCCGTGCAAAGCCAAAGCCCCTAAGCTACCGTGGCAGGTATCTATACAAAATCACTCTAAGACAGTGGTGTATATACCACCATAATTACAGGTTGTCACCGGTTATAAAGTACAAAAAACAAATATCTTGGCCACACACTGTGTAGTGGGAAAAGTATGCGCAGAAACTGAACAAGCAAGGAAATACACTACACTACTCTAAACACACATACTATGCTTGTTCACAACCTATGTTTTCCTACTTCATTCTCCCTCCCAAGCACCCAAATTGCTCCGTGGTTCTGGAAATCCTGTCACCTTAGAAAAAGCAGAATGTGCAACTAGCATAGTGACACACCCCTGTAGCCTGCAGAAAAATTATTTTTTCATGAAACCCATAACTGAAAAAAGCTGCAGAACTTAGTGCACCTATTAGAAGCTCATGTATTCTTGTCCGAGCAGAGTTACAGCATGATCGGGCACTTCCGATCAAAGCTGGCTCCACTGCACATGCTCAAAGAATCGAGCCAATCGTGATAGAAAATTTTGATCCCAATCAGACCCGACAGTGACCGAAAGTGTCTGTGTGATACTGGTATAACTCGCCTTGACAAGATGAAACAACAGGCCCATACCACAACCCTAGCCTTTGTCCGGGTTTTGAGAGAATCAGTACACTGTAATTTCTAGTTCTTGCCATAGCGCACTGTCCTTACTTTTATGCTTTTTCCATGTGTAATTATTAAATGCAGGAATTTCAGATGCAAAAATAACAATCCAATTCTGGGGCGCTATAACGTAAAATGATTCCGAACTGTTTTGATTCCAATTTCTGCAATCAGCCTCCACGATTGGTCAAAACCTTTTCGGGCCACCCCAACTTCGCCTGTCTGTCACGCGACGTCACGAAAACCGCGATAGCTCCCCATCTGATATAACGTGTACACACTGATTATGCATGATTAAACTGCACAAAAGAAAAATAATCATTCCTGATTTGACCCATTTTCACCATTAGCCCTCTGCTATAGGTCGAATGTTTTCTGGCTACGCCCACTTCGCCTGTCTGTCATGCGACCTCACAAGACCGTGAAAACTCACCACGTCAAAGTGACGTGTACGCGAAAAAAATGAACAAAACTGAAAATTTTTCTTAATAGCCACAGACTGTCCTGTTCCGAAAGGAATAGAAGATAGCTGCCCGCCGATCGCTCAGGCCCTCACTACTCGCACCTGCCGGTGAGCATGTATTTATTTGCGCATGATAAACCTTTTTGCGTGGCAGTAAAACGTTATCGAGCCCTTTTGGCACGTATACGACATCGCTCTGCCAACTCTTCCTTGCTGAGGATCTGTTTTAGCGGCATTCTTATCCTTCCGTTGCACGCCGCTGCGATTTTCGACCAGCCACCACAAGCTAAGTAAGGCGAAGCAGACCAATCACAGAAGCCGGCACCAGGCTCTTCATGCAGTTATCTATTTTCACTGTGCTGGCTCGGCCCCATCGAAACCCCCTCTCCACTAGAGCATGCTCCTTGCCTCTTGTCAGCCAATTAGATAAGAAAAACCGCTGAGTGTAGACAATGTTATTGGTTTTGAAAGTGAACAAAGGTGACCTCCTATAAATGAGGAGAGTGTTTGACTGGGTTGTTCAGACAACGCTGCGGATCACCGCCCAATGCTTGCGTCGGTGGTTACGTAAATTTAACATCAGGAGTTTGGAATCAACATAGTTTGGAATCATTTTACGTTATAGCGCCCCTGAGGTACACCATAGTGGAGGGTTCCAGATTAATTTCGATCACCTGGTGTTCTTTAACACGCACCTATATCTAAGTACATAGTACGTTTACACATTGAAATGCTGCCGCCACGGCTGGGATTGAATTCATGACCTCAAGATGAGTGGAGCAACTTCATAGCTACTAAGCTACTGCGAAACTGTTTTTGTGCTATGTGTTAAGGGGAAGCTTTGCCTCAGGAGCTTCTATCTAAATACACATAAATTGAGAAGCCATCTGGCTCAGCAGCCACTGTACTTAATTTTATGAGGTTTGTTGTATTTAAAAGAGAAAGCTAACACCTACAGTCTGTTAGGAGCCTACTTTGATTCAAGCGGTCAACTCTTTTTGCAAAAGTTGTCGAAACTGACTGATGCATCTAGCTCGCAACTCTGTAAATCACAAATAATAGGCAATGATCACAGATTTGCAAGTTGCACTTGTCCGGACATCTAAAGCAGACAGAAGTGATGATATACAGCACAGAAATATAGCACTAATTTGTGAGTAGCACTTTGACAAAACTCTTGTGAACATTGCAAGAGTTACGACGAATTTTGAACAGCTGAACTGAAATAAACAAAGGACGACGGGAGACAGACGAGGATGTTGCTGCCCTTGCCTGTCATCCCTAGTCCTTTGTTATTTTGTTCAGTTCAGCTGTTCAAAACTTGTCTTAGCTAAGAACCGACTATTTCAGTTAAATACTCTTCTGACACAGTTTTCCGTAAGCTTTGAACTCATCTCGGATTTGTCCACTTCAGCTGCTCTAATAAACACAGTTTACAGAACTGCAATGTTTGTTTCTGGTGCAGTACTTCGAATTTGTAAACTTCATGCTCCACTTCTTTTCTTAACCATACCAATTTTCACCAATTTTTGTAAAAACTAAGAGGTCCTAAATCAAAATTGTGCTTCCAACTGTCGCTAGAACCAGCCTTTCTTTCTCAAATGCAACAAATTTCGTTCAACTCAGCTCAGTGGTTGTATGAAGACAGCATTTCTGTATATCACACATGAAAACGTGAAGTACTGAGACAGCATTTCTGTATGTCACAAGAGTTGGCCCCAAGCTAAATGCTCCTCTTAACCCTACAAAGCCCAACACATCATATTCGATACGGCAAGTTCCACATCTCAAAATTCAGATTTAGGGACGAGAAACTTAACGCAAATCTCGTAGTAGCGTTTTTTATATGCTGAAGCAGAGCTCCAGTTGTGGATAGTTCAGAAAAACCAATTACTAATTACTATACCAATTTTAACTAAAATAACATTTCATTGTCTTTTTTACTATAAATGTACCCTCCGCGGTCAGAAATAATAAAGGTGAGCAAGACATCCCTCAATGTGGAACGGCGTTTGCGCTTTGTGGGGTTAACGAATAACGAAGATGCCAGGACTAACCAGTACCATTCTTCGTTGTGGCTTCGCAGTGGGTCTGGTGGAGCCGTTCATCTTGTGGTAGAGGCCACAGGCATTGCACAGGTAGTGGCCGGTGCCATCCCTGCGCCACAAGGGCGTGGAGATGGCACCGCAGTTGACGCACTCTCGGGCTTCACCGAACCCCGCATAGTCAGACGAGTCTGCACGGGAAAGTTGGGGCAGGAAGGTGCGGCAGACGAGCCGACCCGCAGCAGAACGGCACAGATTAGCACACGAGGACAGTGAAACTTGTTGAGAGAGAAAAGACAGGAATGTGTTTTTGTAACAATTCTTTTCCCAATCCATCACTTACACATCCTTTGCAGTTGGGTCATGCAATGCATCACAGCTATTATCAATGAAATTGGGCCACTTGACAAAGGATCAGAATTTGAATGGATCGAAAATAAGTGACAAATATGGCAGCAAAAAGCAATTAACACCGGCATCCGCACAAACATGTTAAGTTGCCATACAGGCCAATTTCACCGCGAGATTAGCTGTGCCAATGGTGCCATGAGGACTGTTGGTAGCCATCGGGGAGTCTGGCAACTATGATTCGATTTGGCTCACCCTAGTAACAAAAGTAACAGCGTCCTCCCCGTTTCTTTTTTTTTTTCCCTTGCTACCCATAATTGCACGTATTACCAAGAAAAAAAGGAAACTTATAGGCATGAGAACTTGAATGGCAGTGCACAATCAAAAACAACTAACTGGTGCAACTTACAATGCCATCTTTCTTGATGCTTAACTCAAGGTTGGCCTATGCTTGCATATAGCTATGGCATGGCCAGATCTACTGGTATAATGGTGCAGACAGAAACTGGATGTGCCCCTTGTAAGCACGGTGATATTGGTCTGATGGCAACAAAAGACGTGCCTGCAGCCAGAACGCCAATGAGTCAACAAACCTCGCTCACTGTGTAAAAAAAAGTTCACTGCCGTCACATTTCAAGCCACCATTTACCTCAGAGACGTCACCCACCCCAATATATCGGAAAATATCTACTTAATAACATAAACTGTGCCATCACAAACCCCCTATAGAAGTCTGCCGAGCGTAAGCACTGATAAATCTCCGTTTACATTAAGGTCACCTTGTAACGACTGCAAATGGCCTGGTTTAAGTGTCAGTTATGCTCATGCTATGGTTTATCGAGAGATCTGTTTGAATAGGAGCGCTAAGCAATAGTGCTTTAGAGGAACACTAGAGAGATATTATATCGGTCCAGACTGGTTGATTAGCGCTCTAAACCCATTTATGCATTTTCTCCCGGAAAAAAACTGCTCTTCAAGACAGTCATAGTGACATCAAGGATACATAAGTAATTTACGGATAGAAATATTTACAATGACAGCCAAGTCTTTCGTTTATCTTATACTCCAATGTACGTCAGTTGTTAAACATTACTGATTGATTAGCTCCATAGACTCCCTACCATAATGAAATTACAGGAAGCCGATGTGCGAACTTCAACAAGGTGTTGCCCATCCCTTAACCCAGACACACCTACTTCTCAATGTTTGCGTTGTCTATGATGTATCAAGCCTTTTCTTATGCTAACACTAGTCTATACGAACTTTCAGAACTGTGATGTACCAGCCGCATTCGGCTTAACATTTTTTTTTTACTGTCTCCTTCAACACCTTCAAAACGAATATCTTTTTTTTTTTTTTCAACTATCACCTAGTTGTACTTAGCTACGTAGGCAATAACCTAGAAGAAAAACAGAGTTAATTTAAGCTTAACAGGCCAACACAATTACTCAAAAGCAAGTACACAGACTCAACAGTATCAAGACATAGCAAGCTGGAAAAGCGTAAATGCAAAAGAATGTGCAAAATATACAGCTTCGGCAATGTGATTGCACTGCAATGACTGCTCACGTTTGACTCACAGTAATAAAGTACACACAAACAAGTGACATCATCATATACATGAAAAAACAATCAGTTGTTGCATGTCTGCTACAAAAACCACAAACCAAAATATGCCACAAAGAGGAATCAACTCCAAAAACACAAGACATCTAGCAAGAAGTTTCAGGTCATGTACAAACACAGCAGGGAAATTACTGTTCAGTGAGGTAAGACGGCAAATGAGTATACAAGCCAAAAACATCCATGGGCTTTAAAAACAAACACAGCACAAATTAATATTCCCATAAGTAGGAACGCCAGAGTCCTTAGTATTCACATCCACAAAGTTTATCATCTCTGCCGAGTGTTTCTTGCCACAATTTCTCAAAAAATGTCTTCCAGCACACATGTAGAGGCATGACAGATGTTATAGCATGCCGTACACTTATAATGTTAAATATAACGGTCAAAAAAAAAAAAAAAGTTGCGAACAAATACATCAGTGATATTTTCTTTCTGGCATGTGCATTTCAATGCTATGTCAGTAGAGGAGACATTCATCAATGCTTCCAGACTACCTGAAAAAAAGAAAACAGCATTACGACAACCACAAAAAAGGAACACTGCTGTGAGTTTGAAAGGCAGCTATAATGAATCTGCATATTTGAAAGTGATTTGCTTACCATATGATATTACACTTCACTTTCTATAGCCTGATAGCTCATTGATTGTGTGTCAGACATCTAAAAGCCACATTTCATAAGTGACAGGAATAAGTACACTTGCTGTTAATATAAACAAGGTATTTCTTGCAAGCATATTTGTACTACTGCGAAAATCCCACAGTGTAACAAAGGAAGCACTAACTTTTTTTTTTTTTTTTGTAGACACAAAATGCAATGTTATAATACATGACTGCTTTATGCCTCTTATTTTAAATCTCATTTCATTTCACTCAACAATGTGCAGCATAAAGGCGAGCGTCTGTCATTCACAAAACATTGAGATACTCCGTGAGAGAGAGGGAGAGAGAAGAAAAAAATGAAATACTGGAACATGCAAACAGACGAGCTGTACTGACCTGGACACCACCGACATGTGTACACAACGCCCTTGGGACAAACCTTTACGTACAGGAAACTTCAGGAAAGCACAAGGCGATAAGCCCCTCCACAAGACCAATTTCACGCTTACCTCTAGTTATCCGGATACGACACTCACAATTGTGGAAACGCGCGCGCGCCATCCGCAGCAGACAAGCGCCAGTCACGTGAACTATGTGCGGAACATCAACAAACTCACAGAAATCTATACGGTACGCAAGTACTACAAAAATATCCCGCCCTCCCGGCAGGCAGGTCACCATTCCGTGTCGTCCGCTTCAAGCCAGCGAAGAGCTTCATAATGTGCCTCTCGGTTAATGCAGCGATCCTTTCCATTTTCTTTTTTTGCTTTTTCATACAACGCGCGTTACTATGGAATCATAGCAGACAAACCACGAGTCTAACAACATAACCCCTCGCGAAACAGAACGCGTGCTACCTTCCCCTTTCCCCGCGCTGACGCACATATCAAAACGCGAAACCCAGATAGCACTTGTCAAGAGCGTCTGCGGTCTTGCGACGACTGGGGCCGAACCAGAAACACAACAATACAAACCTGTCAGCTACAATGGAATGCGAGAAACGAAGCTCCGACGGGGGCAGAGTATGTACTCACGTTCACCTCGATCAAAGCACGCAGTGAAGCCCACATGGAAAATGCAAGAAAAAAATATAAAGTAAAAAGGGAACAAAGCGGCTGGCCAGGTGTTGTTTCCAGCGCGGATATTTTAGGCCCCAGCAACGTTGCAACGTCACGGCAGACGGTAAAAATACGATTAAAGATGCGAGACGGCGATAAGCCTCGGCGGGGGCTGGCTCGGCGATCGGCAGGAGAGTGACGGACGCGAATAAATCTGACGAAGTGTGTACAGGGTGCTGCGTGTTTTTGCACGAAATGCGACGCGCCCCGAAAGCAATTACAACGATAAATAATTATCACGATTGTGGGATAAAGAAAAGAAGACGAAACGTTCCCTTTGCGGCCGAAAATATCATCATTTACCACTTTCTACACCACAGAGAAGCGTATCCTTCTAGTACGCGACCGTTTGCGAAAACTAGGATAAAAGATAAGGGAAAACTAGTCAAGTCTTCGAAATCAGCCAAGTTGCCAGTAGAACAGTGCAGCGGCGGCAATTTTTTTATCATCAGATCACGATCACCAGTCTCAGATAAGGCGAGCCGCACAACAATAGGTCGATCGAGAGAGATTTGTAGCGGCGATAAATTGCACAACGCGAACCGAAATTTTGAGTGACGTGTCCGAGGACGCCCAAGAAATCGAACGCGTCGCCGGAGTTACAACATCGCGGCCCGATCACAAAAAGGTGCGCTCCAGTGACCACCAACAAAGCGGAGATTGCCAAGCTAGTTTCTTGTATGTTTTCGTTTCGGAGGCTTACGGTAGCCTTCGCTATCGGACGCGATAGACGCTGTCGGCAGCCTGGCCTGCACGACTGCACTGGAGGTATCTGTCCGCTGCTTCAATACGATCGCGTCACGACTACTGAGTTCGTGCAACAACGCGAAACGGGCCGCGTAAATCTGTATGGGAACAATAACATACTTGGTTCGAGGACGCCGCCATTACGTGAAGCGAGAGCTTCCTTTAGCTGGATTTGGGCGATGATACGATAAGCGGCGCCACCGATTCGTAATCAAAACAAATATACTCAAAGTCCTTGTTAACTTCAATAATTTTAACAAAACTAAAAATATTTATTTTTCTTTATAAGAAAAACATGTTCATTTATGCAAAGTTTGCTTCTGCCAACCGGTTTTCCCTGTGTGACCTACTTTTCTTCGCCGGCGTCTGCTGCCGCTAGCACCCCCAGCGGCGAATAACTCAACTGAAAGTGGCGCTTTGTTTGAATCGGTTTTCAGTAGGAGGAAGTCGTGAGCACCGTATTCGCGACGACACTCGTACTTTCGCGTTTTTCACGAGTGCATCATTATACAAAACGCAACGCATACGCCAGTAAAATGTTCACGAAAACACGATATTGGCAGAGTCTCGCCTTTTGCGTGTCCCCAGAAAAACAAATTCGATACCTCGTTCTCTTTGTATCCAATATCTCAAGAAATTAAAACTAGCAGTTCAACTAACTGTTTAGGCGTTGTTCTCGACTCTCGCCTAAATTTCCGTGACGATGTTCTGTCTGTTATCTTAAAATAAGAGCACCAGGACTCAGGGCTCTGATTCATGCTATAAACTTTTTTTTTTCTTTTTTTACTTCACGACACTTGTCACTTTACATTATGCATTTGTTAACAGTCACATAAATTATTGGATTGAATCTTGCGGCAGCACTTACAATATCCATCTGTCGCCTTTTCTAACTGTTCAAAAGCAAGCTATTCGCATTATTGCTTTCGTATTTAGTCTGTCTCACTCTCTTCCCTCCTTTATTAACTGCGGCGTTTAACCTTTATCCCGGTCTTGTTATTACTATCTTTGTTTATTGTTTTTCATCGCGACCGCTGCCTAGATATAATTCCTCCATACGTAATGGCTAATACAAATTGTACGCGTTTTTCTGTTAAGGGCAAACTACTTTGATCTAGCACCTACTAGTTATAAAAAAAGAAACCATTCTTTTTTCTGTTGTTTCACTATGCATGGAACTTCCACCTGCCGACTGAAAACAATGTAATTCCCTTTTCAATTTTAAGACTCAACTAAAGGACTACCTATTTGGAGTAGACAAGTGACTGTATGCTAATCAGCTGTGCATTGTATATGGATGTCTGCGGCTACTCTTCTTAGAAAATGCTTACTGATTCTCATGACCACACGATTTACCATGGTTTTCGTTTCGGTATAAGGTGTTTTGTGTAAGTTCCGTATTGTATTTTTTTCTTTTTGGCACTTCTGCTTTGTGCTTCTTTTTTCTCTCTGTAACTTGTTTTCATTTATATTTATGATTTTGTATCTCATCAGTGCGCTTATTTCGCCTTTCGAGTTCGATAATTTTCAAACTTTTCTACTATATTGTAGATATTGTCAGGTTCACTTTACTTTGTTATGTTTCTTTTATGCGTCGTAAGGGGTCCCACCTGTAGTTTTTACTTTCGGACTTGTTCCTGTATAAAACTGTTTCTGTATTAATTTACTTGTCAATAAAAGTGAATTCGATTGATCCACATAAAACATGTCGCTGCTTATACATTAGACAGTGCGGCGATAGACTCGCGGAGCTCAATGAAAATGCCTTTATCATCCAAAGTGGCCCCAAGGAAACGAAATTAAACAAGCCCAGTTTTATTTTCGCTTCTTCCGCTTAAATATCTGCCCTGATTTCTTTCTGGTATCTTCGCCCCCATATGCAGCAGCACACGTAGACGAACATTCTCTGGCAAGCGTTTCAATCGTACAAGTTCTTCTTGCATATCGTGAACCGTACACAGACATCTAATCCGGTCACACGTCCTCTTTCGCAAGCCGCGCCACTGTCTTTCGAGTCGCCGTAACCGGTATACTGAAACGAGTTAACCAGCCTACGGTAACCATTTGCTCCCGTGATATAGGCTGTGGCTTAAGAATAGCTTTAGTGGGTGGTACACTGCGTTGTGACGACCTGGCGACATTTTGTTGCTTGTGGCATTTAGGTTCTCCCAGTGTTCGCTTCATCGTCTACTCTATATAAAGTGGTGGAACCAGATGAAAGTCCTGGACCGCTCCCTTTCAAAATTCTATATTATCGTTCATTTTTGCGGTAATAGGTTTATTAGTAGGAGTGAAAATACAGTCGATCCTGGATATATAGAACCCACATATAATGTGGGTAACGAATAGCAGTAAAATCCCCTTGAAAATGTTTGTATGATTGTTTTATTTCATATATCGAATTACCTATATATCGAACTTTTTTGTGATCCCCTTCAGCTTCTATATATCCGGGTTAGGCTGTAAATGTTAATTTTTTTTCCCGCCGAAATCTCAGGGCCGATACTTCAGTGTGATGCGACGGATTAATGTGTTTCTTATTTTGCCCATTGCGGCTCATTAAAGGTACTTAAAACTTTCGAAGTTCAGCCTTTGGCTATATTAAAGTACAATGAAGTCCATCTTGACCGGCAGAAACTTAGCTATGCCCCACGGGACGCCGTCAAAATCTATGATGTCGCGACGCGATTGTGCAGGAACTTCTAGGAGACATCGCCACCGATCGATCGTATTTTCTGGCATTGCCAAGCATCCATCCACTGTAAATGTGGCGCTTTTGGTATAATAGAAGGATAATTTACTATTACCCCTCCCCCCCCCCCCCCTCACTTTCCTTGTAAACGCGGCTCTGTTGCAGCCCGGCGCTCCGCGCCTGTTCTCTAGAACGAGGTTGTAAATTTCGTTCTTTAAGGAAACTCCCAAACGACAGCCACATCAAGCCAACAGACAATGAAGCTCCAACGAAAACAAAGGGGAAGCTACCTGTGGCTTTAATTAACATGTAGACATAATAGCCTAGCGAGGGCCTGACTCCGTCAGCTTTGGTGCCGTCAGGTATGACATTATGAGGGTTCGTGGCTAGTTTGCCTGCTCCTGAGCTCACGTATACTATGTGACGCCTGCGGTTGAAGGAATGTTCTACAACCGCCGCCATGGACATGGGTGGCGCTGGCAAATGCTGTAGATCCAAGGGTCACACCTCTTACACATGCACAAAACGCCCAAGAGAAGTGGATGGGAGAACAGCCGTAGCTCAATTGGCTGAGCATCGCACGCGTAATGCGGGCGATGTGAGTTCGTCTCCCACACTTCAAAATAATTTAAGCCCTTAAAAATGAACAAAGGTGTAAATCTGTCTCTAACTCAGACCCTTACACCCTTCTTGGGTGTAAGGGAGTGAGTTATAGACCACTTCGCGCCCTTATTCACTTTTAAGGGTGTAAATTACTTTACAGTGCACCCGCGACAAGTTGCTTTTTCGTTCGTTTTTGTTTTTTTTACACACAAGTACTTCAGACAACCAACAGAAATAATTTGGATATCTGCACATGCGGGGGACTACCTGGAAATGAATGGGCTGATCAGCTCGCCCGAGAAACGCGACTCCGGGCACTGGATATTGCTGCAGCTCCAACCCACACGCTGTTACAATCCGCGCACATCAAATTAAGGCCATATCAAGAGGTCGAACGATTGTATCCCAAAAATATGTACAACGCTGCAACGCAGACGGGGCACACTTGTAAGACAAGCACAAACCAACACCCTACTCGCACCTGCTATAGACTACACCGTATCTGGGGCTCTGCAGACTCGCTCACCTCCGAAAATGTAAGCACTGCGGACAACACCCCAACACAGAACACGTGTTCTAGCACTGCTATCCCACCCCGCCACTCCTACCCAGGCGCGGATCCAGGGGGGATGTCCGGATGTCCTGACCCCCCCCCCCCCCCCCTCAGATTTCTGCATCACCCCCTCGCTGACTCGCTGACAGGGGGATGGCCCTGTCGCAAAAAAAAAAAAAAAAAAAAAAAAACGGCCACCAGCATTCTTCAAAAGTATTTTTCGTGAGTACCGGTGGTATCAGCCATGTAGAAGTAAAGCTAGCTCGCTCACAAGCTTAGTTGTATTCCGTAGGAGTGTGGTGTCGCGAAGTTGCCGTAGTTTTTTTCTCATGAACACCTTGGACCTCCTGGCGCCTGCCGTGCCTTACTCGTCCCGTCGGTGGCGTCGAATGAACGAGGGGACGTCCCTTTAGCCAAACACGCCGAGGTCCGCTCGAGCGCCTTCGCGCCTGATTAACTTAGTTTTCCCTTGGGGTGTCAACGGTTGCCTCATTGGCTGTCATCGGTTCCGCGACCAACCTGATTAATGAAAGAGATCTGTTGCTGAAGTGTTCATATATAAATAATAACAACTAACAGCTAGACTAAGAACTACGCATAGGCAACTTTTCTTAACTGTAGCACTCATTGTGATCACAGTTACACGTTGACAATATCCAGTACGAGCACAGTACCGTTCGTACGCTACAAGTTTTTCATTGTAACTTCGCACTTTTATTGTCGTACTAAGCCTAGGAGGCTGAAGCCCGCCGGATCCGTTTATCTGAGTGAGCGTTCTCGCGGAGCGGGGCGAAGCCTCGAGCCGCGGCTGCGAAGTGGGGGAGCGTGACGTCAGCGGCCAACGCCAGCGCGCGGGCCTAGGATGGCGTCGCGTGGTTAGAGAAGCGGGAGCAGATGCGCGCCTTGTGTAAAAGGATGACGTCGCGTGGGAAACAAAACATGAAGACGCTAGCTCGCGCTCTCGCCTACTACGCCACATCGTTATTCTTGTAGGTGGCGTCGTGAGTCTTCATACGCGGTGATTCGCATATCGTAAACAACCAGCGTAGTGGTTGCTGCGTTGGAGCGGAGCGTTACGCCCGTATTCAAGAACGTTCCTCTAGTCAACACACCACCACGACTCAAGAGAGAAGATGGCACCGCCATCCCTCCACAGAAGTGGTCACTGAGCTTCATTCATGATCATTCACGGGAATTCATGAGAATTGTCATTCTCGATTATTCTTCGCAGTGCGACAATTGAAATTTGGATTCTGATATCTCGGAGCACGGACACGCTATAATAATTCTTCCGACTGATACTGTGTAGAAACTCGACTGTCTCTAAGTTTTCAATACAAACAAACCCACTTACTGCAGTCAACAAAAAATAATTGTTCAATTTTAGGTAATTAGGCTGCTCACAGCGATAATTATCATCTCACTTTGTGCCCCCCTGGCCACATAACTTATTTGTACAGGTGGTCTTCGCGTGCCTCCCAGTGCCTAATTTTAAGAAAACCATAAAGCTTAGTTTTGAACACCCTTGTATTATCAGGCACAGCCGCCAAGAACATGGCTGTATCGGGTAACGTCCTTTTCCTATACGCTCGGAGAAACCGATACCTGGCTTCGCTACAGGTCTTCTTCCTCTTTCTGGGGTTTTACGGGCCAAAACCAGTTCTGATTATGAGGCACGCCGTAGTGGAAGGCTCCGGATTAATTTTGACCACCTGGGGTTCTTTAACCTGCACTACAACGCAAGAACACGGGTGTTTTTGCATTTCGCATCCATCGAAATGCGGCCACCGCGGCCGGAATTGGATCCCGTGATCTCGTGCTCAACGCCTGAGCTGACTGAGCCACCACGGAGGGCTACAGGTGTTGATTTAGCCGTATAAAACGCGGGTTTATCGTGAGGAAAACCGGTAAATTTCGGCAAATAAGAAAGGCAACTATCATGATCATCATCATTGACAGAGGGTTGTAGCTCTGTGGCCAGGGTGACACCATCTACCGAGCTCCGAGACACTTCAGCCTCTTCTTCCCCAACCAACGTCATTTTGTCCACAGCGGTACAAACTCGTACGTGACATGAACCCCCCGGCGGCAGAAGCATCGTCTCGATGCTTCTTAGGGTGTCGAATCAGCGTGCGAGTTATAGGGCTTTAGTCGCGAAACGTGCACGATATCAATTCCTGGGGTGGTAGAAGACTTTGAATTCACAGGTGAGATCTCATATGTGAGGCTGGTGACTTGGCGAAGAACTCGGTATGGCCCGACGTATCGTGGCAGCAGTTTTTCGCAATGGCCGACGCGACGGGAGGGTACCCAAAGCAGAACAAGGGACCCAGGGCTGAAATGAGCGTCCCGACGACGACTGTCGTAACGGTGCTTCTGGATAGTCTGAGATGCCAGAAGACGGTCACGGGCAATACGACGTGCTGCGGCCGCGCGAACAATGGCGTCGTGAGCATAGAACGTGGTAGTGGTGGCGTCAGAAGGGAGCAGTGAGTCAAGAGGCAGGAGAGGGTGACGGCCATATAGTAGATAGAACGGGGAATAACCAGTAATATCGTGACGCGACGAATTGTATGCAAACGTCACGAAAGGTAAGGTGCAGTCCCAATGTGTCTCGGAGCTCGGTAGATGGTGTCACCCTGGCCACAGAGCTACAATATAACGCCCTTTATTACCACTGATTCATCTTGAAACAAACTATAACTCTCAAACGACGCTCTGTCGTATAACGCTCTAAATGTCTATTAACAGAACTTTGTCAATTTTCCACGACACGTCTAATCACCCCACACGCTTCTAAAGTTCTTCCGCACTTCACACTTGAAACGCCAATAATTAGCTCCTAGTTCCATTGCGCTCAGACTTCAGTGGCTTTCTCAATAACTTTTCATCGACATTTACAGCGGACATTCTTACACTGTCCATCGCATCTAGTCGCAAGAACGGCTTAGCTGTTGGGGAAAAAAAAGACAGAAAATAAAAAAAGAACAAAAGTAAAGAGAAAGGAAAGAAAGAACAAGAGGGAACAGCAGCTCTCCACGCCCGGAATCACCCTTGCCAGTTCCTACGTACAAAAGAGGGAGGACTTCTACCGTGTGTCCAATATAGTAATTGCAGTACCTTCGAAAATTAACAATTACTCCAATCCCCCCCGACCTCCCACCATCGTTCGGAAGGTGACCACATCATTCTAACCATTACTTGCAAGTTCCCGAAGCGCTTGCTTAAGAATCGGTCAACCAGTCAATCAATCAATCAATCAATCAATCAATCAATATTCACTTTCCCTTCCTACCGTCACCACTCCTTCAACTTGCAACAGTACGCGCCCAACCTCTTTCTCGGACATTCACCTGCGACTTGCGACCTGCAAGACTGCTTTGCTGCATGCACAGTCATGCGGTGAAGCTAACTCTCACAGACGTGTATTTAGGTGAAGCGGGCTGTGTAGGGGGCGACAACTGATGCCCAGCAGCTGCTACGAAGTGGAAAATTATTTCGAACTCGCACCGACGCTTTCCGCATGAAAATATGATGTCCGGTAACACGTCTAATTTGCTTCCTGCGCGGAAAGGCTCACCGGTCATCCAATCACTGGCGCCTGGGGCCATCTTTTAACTTCCACGCTGTCATATGCTACAAGTTCACGCAGTCGAATTTGTCGTTGTTTTTTCTTATAACTTTTCGGCAACATCCCATTCCTACCGCACCTTGTACTTGAAATAATTTGATATGCTTCAAATCTGTGATTTTATTCGTAATATATGCAATGTATGCCACTGACCTCTAGCGGAAATGTCTCCCACCAATGGGTTCCGTTTCGCAAGGAACTCCCCATTATCGCTGTAGCTATCGACAATACGGCACCGCAGACTTCCAAGGGTGATAAAATGACAACAACGTTAGGATCACTTATCCGTTCATCCGTTAGGATCACTTATCCGATCATCGATCGTGTGTACCGCAAGTATAACAATTGACTCGCTCCTTTAGTTTATTCGGGAAACGGGCCAGGTGGCACGACTACACTATTTACCTCCCGTCTTCCCTTCCTAAACCAAACGAGGACCGTCTGGATAGTAATAATACCCGACGACCTGTCGCATGCAATTATTGAAAGTAAACGACATTTAACCACCGGATTCCCGGTGCACGAAACCATGTGCCTGCTATAAACTTATTGCTGCTGAATGCGACCTTTGCTTTACGGTGGGCTTCGATAATAGTGAAATCCTGATAAATGCAATGACAGCTGCTGGACGCGAAAAAAAAAGACTATCTTTGAGGCCTCATTTCATCATAATATTATAATTATCTGTTTTCATCATATCGTCGTCGTCATCGTCACCACTTTCATTTTTTATTAATATGAAGATTCTCGCAAATTTAACTGTCTTCATATTTAATTATACAATTATACAATCCAATTAAAACGGTTAATTTCATTACGCTTTCCTTGGCTGCATTGTCCGTTGGCTTCAATGGTTATCTGTGCTATTAGTGGTATGCGTTACCTTGACCAATGCGCTTATTGGCTTGCATCTTCACGGGATGTGCTAACTTGATTACTCTATCCCAATATAACTTATGTCCCATCCTCTCTACCATTATTCTATCTCATCAATCATGCTTATAGATTACATTTCGCACCCATCGAAATGCAGAAAACACCCGTGCACTTAGATTTAGGCGCACGTTAAAGAACCCCAGGTGGTCCAAATTAATCCGGAGTCCCCCACTACGGCGTGCCTCTAATTCAGATGGTGGTTTTGACACGTAAAACCCCATAATTTAATAAATAACATATGAGTTTATTGCTTTCATTCAAATATAACTGCATGCATTCAGCTGAGAGCGCACGTCACCGTGTTCACGTGGGGAAACACCGTAGAAGTAGCTTCGGCGCAAAAGCTTTCGCTGCACCGGTAGAGAAAGATCACATTTTGTTCTGCTTTCCACGGGAAATATCGGGCACGTGGTACTCGCAACGCGTTTAAAACTTGTCTCTGCATGCGTGCGTAATACCATTAAGGGACTATGGTAATACGCAAAAAAAAAAAGAGTTCGCTAAAGTTGGCTTCTCCACAGTAAGATTCATTGTAGGGTGAAGCCCGCTTGCCTAACTTCCGTTGTCGTGCAGGTGGCGGTCTGTGTATTAGAATTATTTTTGTACGTTGAAAAGGCAAGAAAGGCGCAACACAAAGCAGAGATCATAGACAGAGAAGAGGAAATGATCGGTTACGAACTAGCTGAATGATCGATCTTACTGAACTTTACTTTAGGCACGTGTGTAAGAGGCAGGTGTCTACAATAATTCATAAAGGCCCATGAGCTTGGTTAGAATCTGGTCATCTCGATACCGAGGATGGCGCTCGGTCGATTGTACGGGAAGCGAACAGCGTAGCCGGCTTGCGCTAAAGGAATCTGATCGGATGCATCGCGACGCAATATGTCGCATTCGTGGCAAATCGCGAACGCTGATCAGGAATGTACAAAACACTAATAAACATCACAGGATAAAAAACTAGCGGGATGCGATCATGAACTCCTAACAAGACAAAAAGGTCACAGAAATATTGAGTCTTGAATGGAGCAACGGTTCGGGCGAACAAAAGAAGCTTCAGTCTAGTGCCGCCAACGCTTCCACAAGGGAACTTCTCTTCGTCAGGACTGTCCTTGGGACACCTTGTTTGGCAGTCCTGACAAAGGGACTTGTCTCCGTAAGGAGTGTCCTTTGCGACATCCTTGTTTGGCAGTTCTGACAAGAGGGCTTGTCTTCGTAAGGACTGTCCTTGGGACCAGCTTGTTTAGCAGTCCAGACAAAGAAATTTCTCTCCGTCGGGACTGTCGTTAGGACACCTTGTTTGGCAGTCATGACAAAGGCACTTGTCATCGTAAGGAATGTCCTTGGGACAGCCTTGTGTGACAATCCTGATAAGGGAACTTCTCTTCGTAAGGACTGTCTTAGGGACAGCCTTGTTTGGCAGCCCTGACAAGGGAAATTGTTTTCGTCACGACTGTCCTAGGGACAGCCTTATTGTTTGACAGTCCTGATAAGGGGGCATGTCTCAGTCGAGATTGTCCTTGGAACAGCCTTATCGTTTGGCTGTCCTCACAAGGGGACTTGTCCCTGATGAAGACCCCTTGTCAAAACATTGGAAAACACAGGCCTGCATTTTTCGCTCACTGTTCGACACGAGCTACTGAACTATTTTTTCTTTCGCCCAGGGATTTCATCGCGATTATCTCAATTATGGCATATGAAAAAGCAATTTTAGTATACTCAATGCAACGATACACTGATCGCCAAGGTGAAGGGACGGCAAGTGCAACGGCTAAAGCAGTGGTATCTGGATTGGCTTTGATTGCGCAAGTTTACGGAGACCTACTGTATCCGCTTAGCTTTACTGTTTGATTACGGGGCACTTATTATAAAGCTGCTTTCATAATAAAAGAACGTCTAACAAGAATTTTACAATTAGCTTTTCTTTGTTCTATAATTTTGGGCATATTAAGGAAAACGAAATTATGGGGTTTTACGTGCCAAAACCACCAGTTGATTATGAGGCACGCCGTAGTTGGGGACTCCGGAATAATTTGGACCACCTGGGGTTCTTTAACGGGCACCTAAATCTAAGTACACGGGTGTTCCTAAGTGCTTTAACTTCTAGAGAGATACATAATTTATTTGCAGGAGAGGCAGTTATTTCGACTTCAGACGTGGTGATTTATCGCCCCCCCCCTCCCCCGGCATCATCCGCGATTAATCAAAATTACGCCTTGTCTACAGTGGAAGGGTGGCGCCACCTGTCACTGCTGCGGAAATACACAACGCACTCCGTGCATGTTTCCAGTTACAGCGACAGGTGGCGCAAGAATACTGGAATGTTTTCCGAATACTGGAACACCGGAGACACAGACATGCGCAGCAGCACTGGTGGCGCCATCTTGGGGTGCTGACGTTAACTATATATAGAGCACACCGAACTATAATTGCAACGACCATGTCCTACCTACTATCTCTACTATGTTTATAGTATAGATCAGGTAGTGTTACTGCCCAACTTCTGGTACAAAATCGTTAGCAAGAGCAATCATTGGCGTGCGTATAGCAGATCTTACTTTTTTTTTCACAATGCGAAAACAAAGTAACGTTAAAATATTTATAACGCATCGTGGTTGATGACAGCTTCACGCGGTGGCAATATCAGCGCTAATGCTGTCGCAGGCATATCCACTGTCGTTCCAGTATTCCGTAAACTGTATTGGTACAGCATCACCGCAGACTAAGTGTTTTTCACATTTGTTTTGAACGACACAGATAGGTACAGTCAACCACAAACGTTTACGGACCACGGGATCTCAGAAAACGCTGAATATCCGAGCAGCCTGTAAAAGTAGGCCAGTAAAACCGTACATCACAATGTCGTTCGCATATACCAGTAGAGGCTGGAAATGGGAATACCAGGCTGCGTGTTGAGGTTGAGGAGATATTCAGCTTTTTCTCAGATCCCTCGGTCCGTAAACTTTTTTGATCAACTGTACTACTGCATCCGAACATGTTATTCAGCAAAAGACACCGAAAAAGTGACGTCTAAGCGAAATGTTAGTGCGAACGAGCCAAAGGTTTAGCCCGAAGAACCATTTACAGCGTGGCCCCCATATTTGATACAATGATGCATAATAGGGAAGCGCCAACAGTGGCCTTACTCACATGCTGGACGCCAAGCGCTTCATCCTCAAAACCAACGGCGATCGCTTCGGTTAACGAACGCTATACAGCGACGAACTTGTCGACGTCACACGGTCGAATAACACACACCGTACACACATACGACGAAAGAAAGGATGTCGTCTGCGTCACCACATATGCGGTGCGGGGGCGTGGCTTCTGCGCACCACCGCTGAAGACGAGGGTTGGTCCTAGGGAGGCCGCCATTACGTCATCGCACCTCACGTGACACCCTGAGCGCGCCGATCCTCTCTCCAGGCCCCCTTGCGCCTACGGGGAATTTAGAGAAACGAGCCCGTTTTAGGATCGCGGCTCTTCGACAGTTATTATATTTCTTTTTTTACTGCGTCACGATAGCGTTAAGCAGGTACTTTGCTTAACCAGAAGTAATTTTGGAATTGCAAAGCACAGGTAAGAAACAATCTGCTGCATGTGGCATGCTGTGGTCTCTTTGTCTCTTAATTTTTTGACTCGTCGTGTCTTTTTTGAGAAATTTTCAAGATAGCGCTGAACAAAACAGGCAACGCATTGAATAAAATGCTGGATGTCTGCGCCACATCATAATCTACAGTGGCTTACCAAAGCGGGTTGCGTTTTGGGAGGCGAGCTAGTATAATCGCATCAGGAGCCAAATTTACAAATGCGGTCGCACGTAGGTATGTGTATATATATAGAGAGATATGTATTTTCATCCACTTTCATTTCCATTAATTTATCATTTCTTTAATTCAATTGGTAAGTAGAAGTAATTTCCCCTATATTTCCCTTCGTGTCTGTGTTTGTTGGCTTCTTATGATATGAATCCTATATATATATATATATATATATATATATATATATATATATATATATATATATACGGAGACGCAGACATGCGCAATAGTGGCGCTGACGCCAACTACGGAACACACAACGATAACTGCCCTGATTATGCTCTGCTTATCTCATTGTCGGTGTCGCCTGTTTTCCAGCATTCCGTCAACTGTGATACGTTTATGAACAGGTGGAAGCTTTTTATTGTTTCGGACTATTTTTACGAGAGTTGACTAGTGTCTCAGCAATGGTTAAAGTCAAAAGTACGGTTCCAGTGCGCCGATCATCGATGAACCGATCTTTACGTGCGAACAGTTTGATTAATTTGACTCCTAATTAGTTTACACCATCTGTACGTTCAAGAAAGTTTCATGACTACGTTCGGTATTGCTTACGTTTGGCTCACATTTTAACGCTTATTACGCTCACATTTAAGGCGCTGACTAGCACCTGCTGACATCTATCATCGTCCTTATTATAATGATTGACGTCAAAGTCGAACAATAAATGTTCACGGTCTAGCCGCACGAGTGAGTCTCATTGTTACTTTTTTTTCTCTTTACAAGCCGCAGTATAAGCTGAAAGGTAGGATTTACGTGTAATAAATACTTTTGCAGACAAACACGGGTTTGCGCTATGACCACTGCAGCATGTCAACCTGTGCTTTGCTTGAACGTTGAACAACCAGAGCATAACAAAACTGCATACACTTACTGTATTCATTGCCTCGCATGATGGTGATTAAAAGAGGCTGATATTGGGAATAAGGTATCTATCACTTAAACTTATTTTACAAGTTTGTATATTATCGTATTCCACAATACTAAGTCTGAATGGATAATACAGTTTAACTTTTATGAATCATTCTAGCACAAACTGTACTGGTGCGATGTTTCCCTTTTAAGTGTAAACAAACAATAACTACGCTATTTACAATTGGCAGACCACCTAGGACCAAACCTTATCTTCACTGAGGTGTCGCCTCACATGCGTCGACTTCAACGAAGTACAAGACATGCACACAGATGCACAACTGACTGCTTAATTAAAAATGTTGTTACCATACTTATCAACATCAAACAAACGACACACTTGCTATTTCTAAAAACGTACAAAACAAGGATGGCAGTTGAACATTTGGATTCATCGCCGGCATTTCTTCATGCTACCTTCATTCTGTTACAGCAACCCCTCCCTTCAGGTAACAATGTCAAAAATAGCACGTTGTCCTGCTCTTTAACTCACTCACTCACTCACTCACTCACTCACTCACTCACTCACTCACTCACTCACTCACTCACTCACTCACTCACTCACTCACTCACTCACTCACTCACTCACTCACTCACTCACTCACTCACTCACTCACTCACTCACTCACTCACTCACTCACTCACTCACTCACTCTCACTCACTCACTCACTCACTCACTCACTCACTCACTCACTCACTCACTCACTCACTCACTCACTCAATGTCACACAATCTGTCAATATACGCCCCAAACATGCACCCACTATAAACACAGACACACACAAAAAAGTGCACAGCCTGCACGATCATTTTTCCACGTAGCACGGCACTTAATGGCCTGATTACACCACCAGTTTTCAGCTTCTTACTTCTTTACGCCGAACTGATTTTTAAGAACTACTGTCCGCGGCACGTAGCTCAGTGTCACCTCTTAATGTGGCGATTTAACCCTACAAAGCCCAAACACCAATCCAAAGAAAATTAAAACTTGTTCGCATTTTTTTTCTGACCTTAGACAGTGCTTTCATAACAAAAAATAAAACAAGTAAATCAGAATGGAGTAAAATTATTTAGTATTGTAATTAATTATTCCGCGATTGGTTAGCTGAACTATCCAACCCCGGGGTGGAACTCACTAAAGCATATTTCAATGAGCTGACAGCGCTTAAATCAGAATTTTGAGGTGCCCGATGCAGCTCATGAGAAATGATGCGTTGGGCTTTGTGGGACCACGGAGAGCTACGCGGACATTATTCTTTAAAAGGTGATCCGGTCTCCGGAGCCAGCCGATGGAGTTGGTAGTCTCCTCACAGATGGCGCAAGTGCACAGTACTATAAATTGTTTGCACCTTTGAGCGTCGGACGATTAAAGTATTTGGCCCGGTGTGTTACAAAGACTATGAGGAAACAAACAAGAAAGAGAAATAAGAGAAGGAAACGCATGGATCGAGGTCAACCAGATGCGCGTTGGTTTGCTAGATTACTCAGGAAAAAGCGGTTGAGAAAACACAAACAAATAAACAAACAAACAAACAAACGAAGAAACAAAGAAACAAAAGATGTTGAGACACGGTGTCGATGTATGGGTCTTTCTATTCGTTTAAATGTAGCTTTAGTTGAAATAACGCGTGCCAAGTTGAACTTTACAAGCAACGATCGTTGGCGTATGTTGTGGCGAAGTTGCGTGTAAACGTTCTTCCCTGCGGAGCAAGAAAAAGTTTCAGTAAAAAAAAAAAGAAAGAACAGTGATTCGTTGTGAAAGTTTGGCACGCAACAGGACGACGAATTGAGCAGGAAAAAAAAAATCACCGATGATTACGATATTCCCTAATGCGAAATTTGTCCGCAGCTCTATACGTGTTTTCATTTCGCAATATATTGGATAGTCTGGGCAATCTGTGTCCGACGGCACGTTGCAAACGGAGCTAACTGTGGCGCGACTGCGTCGCTAATCGGGAGATCGCGAGAGGCAGCGCGTGAGTGACGCGTGGGCGCGATTCACAGCAGCCGCCGCAGACAGACCTCCGCTCATGCAGCGTTTTGTTTCCATATGTCTGACGGGCGTCACTCTGGCGGCATCTCGTAGCCATCGTAGTCGCAGAGCCCGTCTTGCGCGGCACTACGCTTTTCTAAGCACGCTTTCGACATACCCTCCTCCTCCGCTTTCCGTCTCATGGTTCCGCTGCACCCTCCTCCTCCACTTTCCTCCTCGCGCTCTCTTCGCTATCGCCGTCTTTCATCCCCCGCTGGGCTCGTTCGCTCGGTTACGCCGAGGACGCCGACGGTCGCCGCAGGAACGGGCGCCTAACAGCTGCGCTCTAAAAGAAAAGAGGCTGAACACATTGCTTAGCGAAAATTTACTCCACGTTTTTGACACATCAGAGGAATGAAATGCACTCATGCACGGAGTTCAAAGATGCCTTCTGGTGGAAGTTTTTTTTTTTTGGGGGGGGGGAGGGACTGGGCTTTGCAAGGAAATGTTTTCTTATTGGGTTAGTACAACATGACGAGACACAGACAGACAGACAGACAGACAGACAGACACGCACACACAACACACACACACACACAACACACACCACACACACACACACACACACACACACACACACACACATACATGCATACATACATACATACATACATACATACATACATACATACATACATACATACATACATACATACATACATACATACATACGCGGTGGCTTAGTCAGCTAAGGCGTTGCGCTGCTGAGCACGAGATCGCGGGATCGAATCCCGGCCGCGGCGGCCGCATTTCGATGGAGGCGAAATTGAAAAACGCCCGTGTGCTTGCGTTGTAGTGCACGTTAAAGAACCCCAGGTGGTCAAAATCAATCCGGAGCCCTCCACTACGGCGTGCCTCATGATCAGAACTGGTTTTGGCACGTAAAACCCCAGAAAAGAAGAAGAAACACACATACAGATAGGCGCGTAATGATAAGTTGGACTGACGTCATCGTGGCCGCCATGTTTGGGTGCTAGCACTACGAGAAGCTGCGTCCGTGGCGTCTTATGAAAACGATCTGTCGATAGATAGATCGACTGATTGATTGATTGAGTGATTCATTGATAATTTTTTATAGAATATGCTGGAAGGTCGGCCCGAAGTTCTCACTCGGCATTGGAGAACGGAAATGGGAGTTAAAACGGGAACTTAAGAGATAAAAATGATAATGACGAAAATGGTGGTTTGAATGAAGCTTAACTGCGAAGTCTATTTAAAGTCTTAAATCCACGGAGACCACTCTCGTGCAGGAATTTGAGCCTTTAGAGGAGGCCCCGCCGACGTCGAGGGTCCGGCCAACGACCCAAGAGAGGCTGATTGTCGAAATCCGGCAAGTGCTTTCTGCCAGTGATTGTCCTTACGTTGAATACTGCGGGTCCAGAGGTACGCAGACTTAGTTATTTAAGACGGGACAAGCTGCTTCCCTGCCTTTGTGCCTTACGTCGTGAGATGGCTTATGTGGCCCGCCAGTTCGACGTATACAAAGAAAAACGCCTATTCACAGCCTACTCAGGAAGGGTTTCTACCACATTATAGCTTCCGAGCCGTGAGGTTACCTAAGGGACCGCGGAATGATCATGAAATGAGTTCTATACGCCGGCTAAGCGCCTGCAGGGCTTTGTGTATTGGTTGAATAAGTTCCAAGACACGGAGTTGGTCAACGTTTGGTGAAACACTCGTGCGTATGAGACGCTCATGCAGAAAAAATTGCCGGCCAAGCATGCCGGGCACAGACAACCTGTTGCAATACCATCACGGTGGCCAGATGACTTCACAAGTTTCGCATGTTGAGCTTGTTGTCCTTTATTTTCTTCTAAAGTTCCGACTTCACGAAGGAACAGGTTTCGTTTGCACGGGTGGACCCGGAAGACCCACCTGGGCTGTTGCCTCGAGTAAACACGAGCCATTCAAACGAGTCACGTAACGTAACGAACACTGCTGCGCGCACTGACACGTGACCGAGTGCGTCTCATTCTTTATAGATGCGTGCACAAAGAATGCACAGGCCATTTTTCACGACGCGAGGTCTTCGGGTGTCCTCGCGAGCTGTTACTTTGTCGCTAAGTGCAGAACGCTTCCATTGGCGAAGAATTCAAGCTGGGTCAGCAGTTAAAAAAAAAAAATGGGAGCAAGAACAATCTTGTAATGATTGGTACTCTGTTTTAGATGCAAGTTAAAACGCGCACGTCGGCGAAAGGATTTTTTTTTTCAGCGTTGCGAGTGCTTTGTGCTTGTCACGATTAGTGAAGAAATGTTCGGACAAAATCAGCTGATGGAACGCGAGAAACCGTGGAGGTTCTGTAACACAGAATGCAGGAAGCCAACATTCATGCGATGGTGAAGTTTAACTAATAGATTTTAGCGGTTATTTATGAAAATTTGGAACTTCTTGAATTGTTTCGTAGCGCTTGTGTAAGATGTACACATGTACAGACGTAAGTTAAGATCATATAGTGCGTAAACGCCCACTGCAGGGATTTGCGTATTGGTTGAATAAACTACTCACGGTGAAACTAACCTTTGCTTATGTCGACTAATGCGAAGCATTCTTATACCAGTCAACCAAGTTATTGCCGCGTATCTGGCCATCTTCGTGGGGCGATCCCGAATATCGTGCAGATAGAGCAGCCAGTAAAAAGAAAGAAACCATGGTTCGAATAGCCATCGTGCATAGCTTCTGCCAAAATGAAATATAAAGCTTTGTGTCCCAAAAGAAAGTGCGTAGAACTGCATAACTAAGCATGACATCATTGTGCTTCTTGAGAAGCTGTTTTTCATCAAGGGCTGGACACCCCTTGCTCTACATTTGAGGTCGCACTTGCAACAGTGCGAGGGTCCACTCGATTCGCTCGAGTGTGGTATCACTCTGCTCGGGTCGCTCCCACGGTGAACGCTCTAGTCGCCGTCGTGCAATCTGGGCCACCCGAGCAAAGAGTTGGTCGCCTTGCACTGCGCTGTAATCAACAGAAGATTGACCACGGATGGGATGGCTCCTCATTAATGAAACGAAGAGCCGCGCGCGGGGGGATCTAAGCGTTCAGAAGCTGTCGCTGGTGTTGAATGTTGAGTCGTATTTTGGCAGATCTCGCTGCAGAATCACCGCCACGGAAGCTGAACTTGTATAGGCGTGACTGAGCCTAAACATGTCGGCGGACATTGTGCACCTCGTGTAGAAGTAGTAATGTGGCCTGTTTGAATTGAACTATGGGGCCTTACGTGCCAACACCACGATTTGATTATGACGCCGCTGTAGTGGGGGACTCCGGATTAATTTTGACCACCAGGGGATCTTTAACGTGCACGGGGCAGTGCACTGGACAAAGGCATTTTTTGCATTTCGCCCCCACCCAAATGCACAGATGTAAGACACGACGCCGGGTTGGCCATTTTAGTACGACTTCGCGTCAAAGACACGGTTTTCGCTCAAGGACGTTGAAGGTCGACTGAACGATAAGACATATAAGGCTTTCGCCTTAATAACACACAGACAACACAGTAAAGGAATACATACGTACACCCACATTACCTAACACGTTTCTTTGTGCTATAGTAATAGGTCGGCATGCTCGCTCATAAGTACACTGACTCGCTCCGAACTCATTTCATCGACGTGGATCAAAGATCACACTGTGAGTGAGTGACGAAATGTGTGATTGCGTGTTGGTCGGCGAATAGCTAAGCGCCGTCTAGCGAGATATGACGCCAGTGTGAGTATTCGTGTGTGCTGGTAACTGTAAATGAAAGCGAGTAACAAATCGAGTGAGTGTCGGTGAGTGAGAGCAGACGTGAGGGAGTTCACGGTTGGTGCAACATTGAAATTATCGTCACAGCGCGGGCAGACGAAATTAGAGCAAGATAACGATGATGACTATCCTTCAAAACATACACGTGTACGAGTATACCCACAATGGGGCACAGACCAAGGAAGGGGTGGTTTGTATACACGGATAACTGCTGGAACGAATGAAGAACTGGAAAAAAAGTAAAACTGGGAACGAACGACTAATGTGTACTTGAGAAGTTGGACCAGATAAATGGATGGTTATGTTCAAAAGAAATAAGAATAAGGTTCACTAAACAACATAGACTGCAAGAAATTTAAAATTATAGTATAGATAGTTAAGGAAAACAGGGATGAACATGATAAATGTTTTGCAGCTTAAATGAAACCACGCACAGCGTCAAACATGTGCACCATAGCGAGACAGCGCTGCCGTGTCCTCCCTGGTTACTTGCTCCGTCTTCGTCTGCTCGCGCTGTAGGTATACACACTCGCAACATCCGTGTCGCCGCCCTAAATCAACGCGCGCACGCTGAGAAAAAGAGAGAGAGAGAGAGAATAAAGAACGTGTATAGGGGGGAAGAGGTATACAGTGCGGGGAGAAGTTGCACGGTATACATAAAATGCTTTACGAGCAAAGCTCGTTTGATTCACGGTCGCACTGGCATTGAGACTCGCGACAGCGCAGTTCGCAACGCAGCAGCAGCGCGACCCGGCCGATAACATCGGGTGCTATTTTGACGTCCGGCACCCACCAAGTTCGAGATGGGTCCCACTGATGCTGGCGGGTAAAAAAGAAAGGACCTCCTTATTTATTCTCTTCCAGAGACACACACACACGCGCGCGTGCGCGCGCGTACTATAGACACCCAGCGCGAAATAAAACCAAGGGAACTGTCCCGAGGCGGTGTA
Organism: Dermacentor silvarum; assembly: GCF_013339745.2. Lineage (NCBI taxonomy): Eukaryota > Metazoa > Arthropoda > Arachnida > Ixodida > Ixodidae > Dermacentor > Dermacentor silvarum. The sequence goes on along the minus strand of NC_051161.1, from coordinate 47,633,173 downwards.
CACGAATACGTCTTCGCGCTCGCCTTGTGTATGTATAAATAAGGCACTGCAGACGACGAGCAGTGCCGACGACTGGTTACACTAGCTCCCGGCGCAAATAAAACGAGGTCCTAATGACGCGGCCGCGCGAGGCCGCTATCGTGGTTTCTCATCAGGGATGGCCGATGGAGGAGGCAACGGTGTGTTTTATAGCGCGCAAGAAAGTTTGCGACAGCGCGAAAAGAAACAAGTAAATAAATAAGGAAGATAGAAGGACAGACCATACGAAGCGCGGTCGGTGCGGTCGAGGCTTCACAACTTTTCGGAGCAGCCACGTGTTACTCGGTAAACAACATGCATGGATTTCTAAGTTCGAGAAGGAAACCCGAACCTAAACCACGTGAGCCTAGGAGACGGAGAGAATGAGTAAATAGAGTGGGTGACTGCACGCTCAACTCGATGAATTCTACTGGAAGAGGTGCATAACCATGGATGCTAACCAAAAAGAAAAAGAAAAGATCATGGCAATCTGTTCTGTATGCACCGCAAAGTCTGTTGATGCGACAGCATTTAAGAAACCACCAATCCTTATTTTTCTTACCCATGCCCGCTATAATGATCGTATCAGATTTCCGCTTCCGCAGTGAATGCGCTGCACGGATGTAAACTTTACGATGTCTCGTGTTTTTTTTTTTATCTTTTCTTTTTTATATTTCCCGCTCATTTCGGTGCTGCATTACTCTGCTTCATCGTTTAAAGACATTTTTTTCAACGTGAGCTCCCTAAGCATTGCCATAATGCGTCCTAAACTGTTGCGAATACAACTGAGCACGTGAGGCAAAGTTTCCTACAAAAGAAATCAATCACCAGGGGCCAATCTGGCGCCATAGTCTCTAGGGATCCGAAACGCTGGCGGTTCAGCAAGTATAGGACTGATTGACAGTGCTTCGTGAACCTGCCTAAGCTTCTTCATTCTACTTTCAAACGACCTTGTGACTTTACAAAGTGACCATATTCGACGAAACATTGGGTTATAAAAACACAACGATTCGCAACAATTACGAACGTTCTCGGAGTCCCATTACCTTCGAGCGTTCAGGAAGATAGATGCACGACTGGTTAGAAATTTAGGCCAACAATAAAGAGGCGGGTAAAGCGAAATAAATCAAGACGCAAAAAACGCATGAAGCTCGCAAGTTCGAAGGTTATACAAATCCACTCACTGTACTTATAATTCACAGAGTAGCTGAACGACAGTGGCGCCAGATTTCCCTCTAGTGACATGGACAGGAAATTCTCACCAGCACTGCAGAAGCGACGCCAAGTGATATTCGTAATTACGCGCATAAAGCACAGAGAAGAGTTGTACTACCCCCCCCCCCCCCTCCCGGCGGTGGAAAGGGTCTCCACGAGTGCAGTATACAGCCCGCTTGTGCACGTTTGGTTCCTAAGCAGACTGTTTTGACTGAAATGATAACTATACGACATCGGGCGTGCGTGCATTATAGTAATGTCCGCGGCACTCTCGTCAATTTACTGGGTATATACAGCGACACACAGACTCAAGCGAATCTTTACCAGGAGGTATATATATATATATATATATATATATATATATATATATATATATATATAATGACAGGTCGCTACGCCCGCCGTATACCGTATCGGCGCAACCCCCATCTGAGATCTGATAAGCGCGGTAATGGTCGATTACCATCTCAAGGACGCCAGCTCGCGGCTTAGCCGAAAAAAACCCGGCCCGAGAAAATGCGGTCAGGCTCCGCGGTGGTTTTACGGGGGCATGTTTGTTACTGGCGCAGAAAAGAAAGAAAGAAAGAAAGAAAGAAAGAAAGAAAGAAAGAAAGAAAGAAAGAAAGAAAGAAAGAAAGGAAGAAAGAAAGAAAGAACGTCTGCAAAGAGCTACGTTCTTTCTCTGACCTCGTGCAAAGAACTCAAGGTACCTATTCAATCTTCATTTATTTACTTTAAGGTTGAAGTGAAGTGGTTAAAGGAACTAGAGTAACATTAAATGTTCTAAAATCTCCTCTTATCATTTATTTGACAACGAAAGAGTTGACTAATTCTAGACTAAACTAGAAGTGTTGGCAACCACGCGAATTTTATCACCGGCTGGTACAATTACAAAAAATAATTGGCGCTTCTTTTTAAATTCTGTACTCGGTGAGCTGAATCATTCGAAGGAGGCACTTACACGAGAGATCGACTAATGAACGTTTAAACTAATCGTCATGGGACAGGTGTTGCGAGTGATGAATTGAAATCAGTGAGTTCCCAAGACGCGGTTCAATTAGAGTGCATTTTAAAACCCAGAACCACATTTAAGATTAGCGTGGCCAAAAAAAAAAATTAATGTTATTTCACTTATAACTGCATGTGTACGCCAGCCTTTACAGGCTATAGCTTCCTTTACGAACATGTTCCGCTTTCTGTTTTTATATGTTCACTTAGAATATATTTAGGTGTAACGCCTGCGCACTACGCCCCACAATTTGAGTAGCGCGTATGAATCGTACGATCCGAACTGTTGCCAGCTTCACAATTCCTTCCAAGCGGGAATATACCTTGCCAACTTACCGGCTCAAATTCTCAAATTGCAATATGCGTTCTCATAAAGTGATTAGTTATGAAATTATTCAACTAAATATATTTAATTATTCAATTGTGCGTTTCGATTTCTTGTCCAGGTTATTCGATCGCTGCTTCGAGTAGTCCAACTCAGAAACTAGTTTAGACTGACGAAGTATTCATTCAAAGCTCCGTTTTCTTTTTCTTTTTTGATTCGTTTTTTGGTAATTTGGCGGTGATATGCTGAGAATTAGGGGCAGAAATGAGGGTCGAAGTTACATTTTTTTTTAAATTTCGCACTGAAACTTCGGCGCCGTTACACCAATGTGACGTCACGGATTTCAAAGCTCTCTTGTTTCGTATTTGGGGTGGATGTGTCTCACTTCAAATTCTTGACACCTGCTAAGTTCCGTTTTTATGTCCTTTGAAGTACAATGCAAAGCATCTTTACTGATTACGATTTAACAAGGCCCAAGAAGACGCCGCCAAAATGCATGACGTCAGAGCAAACTAGGGCGGGAACTTCATTGTGGCGTCGCCACTAGTCATTTCTTCTTGCGCGTTTTCTGACTTATCGAGGCTCTTATTAGGGTAAGAGTGTCTTTTCTGGTATTGTAGTAAGGTAACCAATACTGATACTGCGCAAATAAATTGTTCTTATTAGGATTAATTCGGATTAATTTTGATCACTTGGGAGTTAAAGAACAAGCACGCATACGCGCATCTTCGCATTTCGCCCTATAGTCGAAATGGGGCTTCAGTGGCCGGGAATCGAACCTGGGAACATCGTGCTTATACCGCGGCGAGTACTCGCCCTTGGATCTGAAGCCGAAGTACTTTGTAAGGTAACATCTTACCTTACAGTGTAATCTTACCTCAAAGGCAACAGTGCAAAAACGAAACAGCCGTGTGTATGTGTATGTGTGTGTGTATGTATGTGTGTGTATGTGTGTATGTATGTGTGTATGTGCGTGTGTATGTGTGCGCGTGCGTGTTTATGCATGTATGTGTGTGTGTGAGTGCGTGTGTATGTATGTGTGTGCGCGTGTGTATGTATGCGTGTGTGCGTGTGTATGTATGTGTGTGTGCGTGTGTATGTATGTGTGTGTGCGTGTGTATGTATGTGTGTGTGCGTGCGTGTGTGCGCGTGTGCGCGTGTGTGTGCGCGTGTGTGTGCGCGTGCGTGCGTGCGTGTGTCAGTAGCGCACCCAGGATCTCTGCCGGGGGGGGGGGGGGGGTTGACAGTTTGCCAATACCATCTAAACAGCACTAACTTCAATTTCTTCACGGGAAATTGTCAAAAAATGCCGACGATTGCGCGTCTTACATCTGAGTTGCAGTACTCAAACGCGCAAGGAAAGAAAAGGGGTTAAACAAAAGGGGGAGTGAGGTCGGCCTCAGGGGGGGGGGGGGGGGGTTACAACCCCCGAAAACTCCCCCCCCCCCTCCCCGTCGGTGCGCCACTGGTGTGTGCGTGTGCGTGTGTGTGTGTGTGTGTGTGCGCGCGCGCCCCCTACTCGCTTGTTCTGTCTTTCGTGCCGTTCCTTCGAATATGGATACATTGGAACTCTTATACGTGGTAACCAGCACCCACGACGGTGGCACCCCGGCACCCGAGCTGCTTATATATAATTAGGATCAATCACGTATAAGTGCAGGAAGCGCACTGCAGGGCGGCAGCCGCGTAACCGAGCCGGCCGGGAAACGTACAACCACCTCGTTACCGTGGGACAAAACGCGCCGTGCGCGCCACACGGCGGCGATAGGCAGAAACGACTACTCGGCGCGCGCGGGCTCGCGCGATGTAACCAACAACGCTCCCGAGGAGATAGATGCATGCCCTCAGGATAAACTCCTATAACGGCCGTCGTCTTTAGGCTGATAGGACAGTTATACGAGTTACAGAAGCGACGCTCGTTCGCTCGTCCGTTCGGGGCACGTGGGACAAACCCGACAGGCGCGGCGTTCCCGTCGCCTTCCGTCCCACAGTGGTCGGTCGCAGCACCTCGATGCCTGCATGCTCCGTATCAAGCACACTACGTGAGTCTCGCGAGACCCAAAAACCCCTTTGAACCTTCGGCCCTGCATCTTGCCCTTCTGCTTTTTATTCTACTTCTTCAATCCTTTGAGAGCTATCCTTCTCCGCTTATTTCTCTTTTTCTTCTCTCTGTTTTCCTCTGCTTGTCAAGCCGGCAAGTCGTATTTACGGCCGAAGAGCGGATGCAAAGAAATCGTGGCACGGCTGCTGCTGTTTTTGCTGCTGATGTGCAGGAGGCGAAGGTTCGTAGCGGTGAAGGCAGGTCGCTGCCGAGGGTCTGGCGGCATTATTTCATTATTTCTCTTTATACTTGCTCTTCTTCCTCTCCGGTTTTGTTTATATTCATTTGCAAAGCCACGAAAACTGCCTGATCGGGAGACGAACCGTGTGAGGGCTTCCCGTGCGATGTTGATGATAAGACACGTGCGAGCGCCGGCGTGAGCAACAAACAAACAAACAAACAAGACAAGCAGTGGTGCGAACGGCATCCCGGTGTTGGCAACGAGCGCGTAACACGCCCGCGAATCGTAAGGGAACCGGAAATAAAAAAGAAATCCTGAAAAAAAAAGGAAGAAAAGACAGAATGAGCAAGGAAAGAAAAGGCAACACCGGTTCCTCTGAAGAATCCACGGCGCGGCGACGTTTTTTCTTGCATCGTCCGAAACGCGTCGTCCGAAAGACTCGCCGGGTCGCGTCCCCGACTTGCACAGGGACTTCTCTTCAAGACTTCTTATCCAAGCACGAAACCGCTAATCCGAAGGAAGGTACGGTGTTCAAAGGATGCGCGAATGAGAGGGTTACCGGCTCAGAGCGTGATATATATTATACCAACCCCGTTCACTCAAAGAACAACCGCCTTCATTTTTCTTTTTTAACTCCGTTGTCGCACTGCCTGCGTCTGTGTATACTTTGTATAATGCTATAGATTCAAAGGCGCTTGGCGAAACCTCCTCGAGAGGCAGGGAAGCACGCCAGTTCCGAGCTTATCTCTTTCTGTACAATCGGCCCGTGCATTCCGTGTGACGGGCAGAGAGATTCGAAATAAAGATAAGAACGAGGCCCTCCGCGAAGAGCGTCGGTCGTTTTGTAAAAGTCGCTCAAGACGCCCTCATGCATCTCTACACACCAAAGCAGCGGCGGCTTCTGACCGCGTAAATTAGCGTGAAACAAGCTCGTTCGGCTTTTTCCGACAGCTTGTAACGGAATATGCATCGCCTCCCGTCGCGCAACATATACTCCGGCGGGACGCGGATAAATGACTCCGATATGCAAAGGAAGTCCGGATCCCGTGGTGAGCTTGCGCTGCGCGAACGCGTTAGAAAAAATGTGCTGGGATTCTGAAGCTTATGCTGCAGGGAGACGAAGATCGTGACCCGAACCTGTATAGACCAGACGTGCTTCGTTGTAGTACCGGCCCTTCGAAGGGGTTGAAACATTGCACCTAACTATTCGAACGCAAATGGCTGTGTGCTAGACAGATAGAGAGAAAGAAAGGTAGGGAAGTGAACCAGACGCGCGTCCGGTTTGCTACCCTGCACTGGGGGAAGGGGGTATAGGGGATGAAAAGAGAGAGAGAGAAGAGAGATAGAGCACAGTTTCGAGCACGTTTGATCGTTCGCACCGAGTCTATACACAAGGTCGCCAAGACCTGCCGACTTGAGGTACTGCAATAACGCTTTCGTGGCTTTCTGCGTCAATGTATACAGCCATTGCAGCAATGATTGTACGGAGTTTCTAAAGAAAACAGTGCAGTAAAGAAAGATGTTTCTTTTTAGGCAGCAAGTTATTTCGAGCCATGGGCACTAAAAAAAGAAAAAAAAAAGACAGAAAATTGGCGCGATAGTCAGTTATTAACCCAGTAATCAAACATTCTCACGAATTAACGTTTAAATTCATTACTTTAGAATGCATGTTCCGATAGATGAATTTCGCGACGAGTTTCACTACATCACCGCTGTCGCATGCTGGTATAATTGTAGTTCTTAATGGGTTGATCAGCGATTGTCGTACTGTATTAGGTGCACTTTCGCAACGTGTCACCGAAAAATTAATCTAAAGCAACATTTTTTCATTTCTGCAACAAGTGCACTGCTTTTAAACATTGCTTATAAGTCTTCCCCGTAACCACCGGGCCTCGTACAGACCGGGTTATCAACTGTCACATATACTCCTAAATCTTTCCGATCAGGCCCTGATATCTGTTAAGCAGGGATCACGTACCGAAGGTCACTTAACTTGCGGGGTTGTTCCTTGCGATATCGCTGACCCATTCGAAGCTCTCTGTTCAATGTATCCGCGTGGCGAAAGAGTGCATTAAGGGAAAAAGTGGTGGCACGGTTTCGTTTGCTTATCACGAATCATCGGACGGCCACGAAGAGAAGTCCACGTATGCGGTAAGTTGTATGCGGGTGAAGACGCCAGCTGCACTCGCATCCCGAACGTTGTTGTTTCTTTCCCAACTCGGCGTGCCTGTCGTTGACTCGACGACGTATATGCAAAACACGTTTACCTTTACAAGTTTCATTTCATTAAATACTTCATGACCCACCGCTTTTTTTTTTTTTTTTTTTTTTTTGGGGGGGGGGGGGGGTAAAACACAGCCTTGACTCTGAAGACCATCGGACAGAAGCAGCTGTCAGAGGAAGCGTCGCGTATACTCCCGACAGCAGTGTGCTTGGACCGTGGTCGTGCCCTGATAAGCACAGGTGCTTAACAGATGCCCTTCGCGACATCTTCGTGGACAGCAATCTCACGGAGTGTCGCTGAGTGCCACTTACGTGTTGTGCGCTCCACTTATTCCACTTATTAGATTTACGCGCAAGTTTCGATGAGGATCATCCCAGTGTGATGTGGCGACTGCAACCAAAATAACTAGAGCGCGTGCTTCCAGAGCCGATGCCAGCGACGTCGCTGTTTATACGTGCTGTTTATACGACATTGTGCTATAGTGTGCTTGTTTTATTATTTTAGTTATTTGTTATTCTCTCTCTCTCTCTCTCTCTCTCATTTTTCCCGAGTAGTGTTTGAGAATTAGGATAGCCGGTCCTAAAGAGACCTACCTAGCTTGCCATTTTTCTTCACTTAACAATGAGTAATGAATAACCGGCGTCAAGTAACACTTTATAGGACCAAAGCTCTGACGTCTCTCCTCAAATACCTTTGAAATGTAAAAGTTATTTGATTAGAGAAACTGGGGCTGAAGCAATTCGAACGAAATCTATCGAATTTAAAGGATTTAAAGGGAACGCGTACTAGGCGTTCAGCCGACCCGCTGGACAGTTAGCAGTAGCAACATAGAGGCTAAGAAAAAGGCTGAGGCTGAGTGCGAGGCGGGCCGCGGGCCGGATGGCCTGAGGCTCCGACCTGCGACTCTCCCACGTTGGCCCCCAACCTGCAGCTCGGACCCGCGACCCTGATATCCGCTCTACCCCCTACGAAGATAAAGTCATATTTTGCTGATACATCGCCACATAAGTGTGTTTAGGTCCTAAAATAACTAGCAAGAATTGACACAATTTGCGACATAATAAAATGAAAACTAAACGCCAAATTTCACAACTCTTTATTAGCTCAATGCCCCCCTCCTCCGTCAAAACGAGAAAGAGAGAGAAAGAGAAGATGTCAGGATTCTGTTAACACTATCTCTTACGACGCTCGACGCTTAAAGCGAATAAAGTATTCTTATAATATTCGAGCTTTAAACATATACAATGATATTTTGTGAATGGAATTAAGCTTTTCAAAACCACGTAACCGAGGTCTTACAATTACAAGTAAAACGTAACTTGACAAGTTTACTTTACTAAAGGTTCAAACACAAGCTCGAAGCACACGTATACTTTTAGCACTGGACAAAGCAGTAAAATCATAAAAAAAAAGAACGGTTGAATGAATTTTAGACGCAATAGTAGCAACGGTTTGAAATACATTTATTCAACTTCATTCAAAACAAGGTCGAGTTCTTCTTCAGGCGCTGTCCTCTATAACCACGTGTTCTTCAGTTCCCATAACAAGCGTTTACCTGTGCTCTCGCGAGCAAAATTTTGGAGACCACAGATGTTGCGGGAGAAAAAAAGTCGGCAATGAAATGGTAAAGCCCCGTTTGCGTCTTCGAACAATGCAATGCACTGACAGAATTCGACGTTGCAGTACGCGTCGTAGAATATTTTTCTTCGTTTTTTTTTTTTTTTTTTTTTTTTTGCTGATGCCGTGGTCTCTATACATTTGCTCCCGAGAGCACATGTCTAAGGTGAATAATGTTATAAACCGCCAGAACAAGCAGTATATTCCCGTAAAATGTACACGCGAAATATTTTAACACCCCTCTGGGTGTTTAAAGTGCACTTTGTTTGTCCCACGACTAATACCCTCACCCTTGAAGAAGAAGATCGAAGTGTTAATGGGGACAAATGGTGTTTTTTTTTTTGCTTTTGTTTAGCAGCTTTTTGGGGGCAAGTCAACGGAGATAATGACAGCGATTGACGACACGAAAACTGCACGCAATAAACTTGAACAGTCATCGATGTCGAACCCTGGTGTCAGATAATTCTGTGCACAGCGGGTGGTCAGAATTAGTATGCATATTTCAGTTACGTTTTCTCTCAACGCAAGTACAGTTTGAGCTCGCTGTCGGGGACAATAGTTTTTTACAGCCTAAAGAGTACAGGTTTTAGCCATGGGATAATACACCAACCCTAAGAGCGCAATAATGTTTAGAGAGTACAGTACAGGGACGCATTTTCTGGATATTTGGCCACAGATGTCCTACAGCTATCTTTTCTTTTTAACCATGCGCAACTGCACATGACTGTCTCTGAAGGGAAGCTGTGCTCATTTGTTAACCAGTTCTTTTATGAGCTATTGAAGTGTGATTACAGGGCGCTCTAGATACGTATGCGACCAGTTTGAGAATAGATCACTTCAAATGCCATACACTTGACACAAGCACAATTGCAGTACATCACTTGTGGCTATCCTTCAAGCAACTGCACTGATGTAATTAATCAGACAATTTCATAAATGAAGAACGCAGTTAAGCGGCTTGGTGTACCCAAAGTGTCGCATGTCAGCAACAGTGCTAATGGCGCGGTACCACGCAGAACTCCGTGCTATAGGGTTCTTTCGTCCGCCAAAATCCGATAACTCTGACACGGCTATTTCTCAAACTCCTCGTTGCCATACACTCGCTTGAAGGATGAAAACCAAGAAGAAAACACAAAGGCTGTCGTGGAATCTTTCCCAAGTATACTTGAGACGGAAAATGAATAATGTGACAAACACTGAAAATGATATACGTCGCTTCACGCAGGCCCAAGCAAATTATGCATACCTCGCTGACATTTTTTGGAAGAAAGCCCAGCAAACTATCACCCCCACTCCCTCTTCTGAGCTTTCGTTCAGAGAGCCTCCGCTTCGACCACGCCTGCCAGTTATATTTCTGGACGTGGTAGATAACGCCCCCGGAGAAAAGTGCTGTGATTCCTTTTATCTGCGTTTGCATTCCGCATTAATCATTTCCCGCCTCTTCAGCAACCTTCACTAACATTCCAAGAGGGGAAAAAAAGATCAATAAAGCAGCGCGAGAGCTGCGAACGAACTGGCGTTATAGCAATAAGTGTTGAGTCAGCTCTCCAGAATGTCAAAAACTTCTCCGGGAGCGCAGCCAAGCGCACACGCCAGATAGCCGGCAGAGAGCTAAGTCTAGCCCAGTCAGGAGAACGCACGGCTTCATAAATCCGACACGTTGATCATCGCGTGATACTTCTTTCTCATCTTGATTGGCATTGGCATTCGGGACGTTCTCAAGAGCCCCGCCGACGCATAATTTTCAGTGCCGCTCGTAATTTTACTTCGTATTCGGGCTGTCGGGACAGTAGAGAGTTCCAACCTGCCCGTATCGTACTAGTTTGCAGAATACCGAAACACCGGAAATACAGACGCGCACGTCAGCGGTGGTGCTGCCACCTTGCGACGCTCAGATCAACTAAAGCACACAGGATATAAGTGAAACGGCCATGTTCTATACATATCTGCTGGCGAAAAGGTGCTGACAGCGATGAGTACGGTGCACTTCTTTTCCTGTCATGCTTTTTTTTTTTTCGTTTTTGCTGTCTTACCACGCCTTCAACTTAGGCAGTTGCGTTGAATTAAGCACATAGAGTGCCACATGATGCGGTGAAAAGGTGGTCAGCTGTCCGTCGAGCTAACCAGATTAGCCTAAGTGACGACGCAATACAGAAGAATAAAACTGCTCGCCGTATACTGCGACCTGGGGGGTATTCTCTAAGTGTCCACATTGTGGACATGTTCATTTCGTCTGCTGCTGAAGGGCTGATTGGCTGGGAGCGCCTGTCTCCTTCTAACGTGTGCCCCAGCCCAGCCAACTAGAACTTAGCAGCAGACGAAATGGACATGTTCACTAGGTGGACACTTACAGAAACCCGCCATGATGTCTTGCAGACAGTCGACCAGACGATGCAATGCACTAAACTGTCCTTGTTACCACCCCTCCAACTTGGTGAATGTTTTTTCCTTTTCTTTTTCCAGCCGTTGTCACACGTGACAAGCTTTCTGGATGTACCCGCTGACACGTCATCCCGGTGATGCGGTGACTTGTTCTTCTTCGAAACTAACATTGCAAGATGAGAAACAAACGGGTGAACTAAATAACAAAGTAAACTATAAAACTGGTTTCTAGTCTATGTGAATATTAGAGTGATCACAATCGCTTTCACAAAGCGGCGTGCAGGCCACTGTAATACCACCGGCTGCAGACGGCTTATGGAATCCGCATGCCGACTTCGTACACAGTCCACATTCGTGCGGCGACGCAATATCGCACTGAGCAAGCAAGTGAGTGAGTGAGTGAGCAAGGTGGCGCCCTCACCAGTGATTCTTGCGAAAGGCGAGGCGACAGCTCCTCCCTGGATGGAGGACAGGCTGGACTCGACGCCGACCCAGGGCGCCACGTCGGTGCCCATGTAGGCGTACGAGCCCAGACCGTTGGCCGCCCGGCTCAGGTACGCAGAGGGGGCTTCCCGGCACGACGCCGCGGCCACGCTCGTCACGCCGGACTGCTCCCTGCACGCGTACGCACACGCAGACACAGCTTTGAGACGAGAGAGAAAGGAACTGTGCTGCAAACACCGTATAGACTCGTGTAAGGGCCGCACCCATGCAAGGGTCGCAGCCCCAACTTGGCAGTACCCAAATTTGGAAAAAAAAAAGAAAGCATTAAACTGCTCCATATTTGCTTCGAACGGTGGGAGAAATTTAGAAAACGCTTAATTAAGCTTCGCTTTTAAGAGTGAAACGCGATAGTATTCAAAGATCCCTGAATGCTTGAGTTGTGAGGCTTCCCGGCAACTGCAGCTTTCTTTGTTCTGCACCTTCGCCTCTGCGCGCCGCTGTTGGTATGGTAGAAATGCTGGAAAAGGGGTTTCTGTTTGAGTTTCCTCGTAACAGAATTATGTTTTCTCGTACATTCAAATTACCGACCGACGCTATCATGTCTGTTGGTTGTGGTTATGTCGTACTTTACGATTTTTCAGACGGATTTTCCTTTGAGAAATTCAATTTTGTTCTCTAAAGCCTTGCGCCAGGCGGCCTGTTTCATCGGAGAGCAAAAATAATCCACGGTTCGGGATGATTTTTTCCGCCACCAACGCCGGCGCCAGATTTTCTGCGGCACGGGACCCTTAACACTATCGCGTTAAACAATTCCTAACGGAGAAGCAATCGCGTTCAGTGCCCGATGTGGCGCTCGCGCATCGGCGAATTGCCAATTTCCGCGCGTTGCGCACTTCCGCGTGCCGCTACTAGATGGCAAGAGATGCGCGTTGTTGACCTCAGACGCAATGCTACGTCCGGGGATCCGAGGTGCGCACAAGTCGCCGTGCGCCGGCACCACATTGACAAAAACGTTCGGTCCCATGTAAGGGCCGCATCTCGTCAAAATTGTGAGAAAAAAAAGTGCGGCCCTTTCACGAGTCTATACGGTAGTATAACATCTCCTCTGGCGCAGCTCATTAAAGAAGCTCAAGTAACGCGGAAGGCGAGATAGAAATGTGTTCAAGAAATAACAGAGAGGTCGGCCTGAAATCGAGTCCACTAGCCTGCTACTCTGCTCGAGGATGAAAAAGAGAGAGAGGGGGGGAAACAAATATTGTTGCGAGTGGTGACGGCGCGGACTGAGGGCGTCGAGTAAGACACAAAGGGTTCTCAGAAAGTGAATTAGATTGTATAGTTCAGTATTACCGCGTTAACGCGATAACGGACCCACAAACGGAAACCATATCGCCGGCGGCGATGTCTGGAGACAGCGCTAAATCAAAGCGCACATAACTATGCCTTATCGCAGTGAGCAGTTTTGCGTGCTACTGTCGCAAAGGTGTCGGTAGGGTTGGCATAACTATGCCTTATCGCAGTGAGCAGTTTTGCGTGCTACTGTCGCAAAGGTGTCGGTAGGGTTGGCAGCGACAAAAAAAACTTATCGGGCGCCATTTGGGCCTCTTTCTCTCTCTTTTGTTAAGTGCGTGCAACCCCCCCCCCCCCTTACCCCCGAAAGCAATGGCTACACCACTGCCTGAGCTACGCGCTTGCGAACACACACATATGCACATACACATACACACACACGCGTGCGTTCATTTGTTGAATACACGATATGATCACACATAGAGTAAACAAAAATTGCTTTCTCGCACAGCATCGGATACTACAAGTGACGTGCGGCTCGTCAAGCTGCGGCCGCCGGAAGCTTTACAATGTGGTCGAATGGAGACCACAGAAGGTGACGAGCCAGGAAGAAAGACCATCATCTCGCGAGAGATACAGCCCCGGTCTTCAACCTCGACGGTCCGTGGCGTCAGCTACCGCGGGACATCACGTCTTCTCACTGCCTCAGCTAAGGAGCCTTCTGATTGTCACGAACTTCACCCGAGAGGTGAACTCAGCTCGAATGACCGAACTCCGTGTGGGGCCATGCCTCCTCTCAGGGGACTTGCCTCGTTATGCTATGCTGTTGTTGTGTACTTCACTCCAAGCAAGAAACGTGCCATTTTATGAATAAGTAAAGCTAGTGTATTGGAAGAAATTGTTGGTCTCTAGGTCTTCTCAGCACGATATAAAAAAGTCGATTTTTCATAACGCGCATATTTACACGTTTAAATTTAGGTTCCCGATATAGAGTAAAGCTATTCAGCATTTGATAGGATATACAAAAATGCTACCCATACAAAAAAAGGCACCCACACGTCCGGATGTTATATAAATCAATGTCCACCTCTAAGTCACAACCTGACTCTTTCGCCGACTCAAAACTTCACGAACACCTACAGTCCGCGCTCGGGCTGACCTTTCCATCGGTGCGGATACGATACTCCCCCAAAATGGTTCGAAACAGTCATTTCTCATTCCTGCCTTGTTTGTTTTAAATTCACGGCAGGCACATGCCGAGCGGCCCGCGATGACACCGGAAGGAACATTACGAACGGCAACAACCACAGATTTAATCGGCCGCGGAACACAAATCAACCTTAACGAAATATTACTCGTATCCACGACCACAGAATAACGGCGAACTGTCATGTATAGGGAATCACTGGCCGTGGCGTTGGCGCCACCGCGACCCCAGAGGTGCCGGCAGGTCCGCTGGCGAACAGCCATTGGCCCGGCCTCTCGGCTGGTCTTGGGTGCCGTGTGCATATGCGTGCTCTAATTGGTTGAGTTGTGTCGCTGGTCACGGGTGATTTCCCCAGCAGACGACATACAGTAACGGTAGTAGGGATAATGGAGCAGTCCGAGGGAGCTGTTGATGGTGAAATGATGTGTGTTGATGACCTCTCCGAGCTTCCCGCCAAGCTGACTTTTGGCGGGAAAAGAGCGGAAAAGTGGGAGACCTCCGTTTCCTTGGCTCGACGGATATGTTTCGACAACGTGTGAGTGCTATGTGATCCTCGGGGCGGATGGCGCATTGGTGTGTTGCAGTTCCCGGGATTCAATTCTGCACAATGAGCAAGTACAGTGCTCGTATTGGAGATCGCACGCATAACGGTGAGTGTTCCGACGAGAAACCGTTGCTCTGATGGCGGTCGCCGCTGTGCGCGCGTGCGTCACTCGGAAATGGTTTGTAGCGTGTAGTAGTTATCCTATTTATCAGTGATAGCGATATAGCGTTAATAGGCAAGAAGTTTCGTCTGCTAACGAACTGCGCTGGCCGCTCGGCCGACAGCGCTCGCGTTCCGAGTCGTCTTCTCTCGTCTCCGCTTATTGCGGCTTTGTTGGGGCGCTGGTTGGGGAGGGAGCGTCCGTGGTGGCGCCATGTCGCTAACTCTAGCAACTGTAGGTTGGCTTGCTCTTCGGGATACAGCCACTCTTTCTGCGCAGATTTATTTATTTATTTATTTATTTATTTATTTATTTATTTATTTATTTATTTATTTATTTATTTATTGTAGAGACGAGCGCCAACAGTATCACGATGTTTTGAGAAGTAGCATTTTTTTTTAAGTGTAATTTATATAGGAGATGGACCGGTGTTGACTACTTGAGACGTATATACGTTAGTTTGCGATTTTAACAACGAGCTTCGCTTTGTCTTTATGAGCTAATTGCTAGTCGTAGCCTAAAGCAAGTGAAACCTCCACTGGTCATTTTGAAGCGAAGCTTTCGTATTCTGTATATACCTCCCGTTTTTTTTTTTTTTTTTTTTTTTTTTTTGCATGGAGCTGCTGTCTGCTGCTGGGTCTTCACTGGTAGGTAGGTATAACCGCGATGGTTCGAAAACGCTGTGCAGGATATAATCAATTACATGGCATTTCTTTAACAGCTTCACGAAAGCTTCGCTTCTCAGACTCCAACGTGTGGATTGAATCTGCGCAATCTTTTTTTATGATATATATTTTCTTTATTTAGCCGTTGGTGTGTGACTGGGTGTCTGTGCCCATTATTGACTCCAGCATGAGCATGTCTCACGGTGACACAAGTGCAGAATCCCTAAATGTTGCTTGATACGTGTCGTACTAAAAGAAGGAAGGAAAGGTAGGGAGGTCAACCAGACGCACGTCCGGTTTGCTACCCTACACGGTGGAATGGAAAGGAGAAGGCAAGGGTTCAAGCACCATACATCGCCTTCCGCCTGGTGACGTCGCTGCTTATAGACGTCCCCCACTGTTCATGCGCGTGATTTGGTGTTTCACTTCGGCACAGCTTGTGAGCGGTGTAGTGCATAAACATGAATATTGCGCGATATTTAAGTTGTGACCTTTCTGCCGGATAAACATAATCACTGCACGAGGTTGCACGCTGCGTAGGATGAAAGTAAACACAATTGAATTGTACGCATCGCCGTTAGTTGTATGCAGTTTTTAATGCGCACCGCTTGACTGAAGCTTCTATTCTCATGGATGGCAACATGTGCGTTGGGCCATGTATAATCTTTCCTGTATAATCATCTAACTGGACTCGGCCGAAGAGAGGCCACTCTGCTTTATCGCTTATGGCTAGGGGTGGCATTCACGAAATCTTATTTCTCATTGAAATGGCCGACAACGCTCTTTGCAATGCCTGCCTTTGCGAGGAGACGCTAGAACACATTCTATGCGACTGTCCTGAATATAATGTTCAGAGGCAGTCCCTGGCGTCCGTTCTAGCGCACCTTGACAATAGACCAATGTCAATTGAAACTATTTGTCATCGAAATGTCAATTGAAACGAGCTCGAACCTGACAGCACAACTCTGGGCCGTCCAGCGAGCCGAGGAAGCCGCTACGAGACAAGTCTCGTAGCACAAGTCTCGTAGCACAAGTCTCGGAACCGCGTCCGCGGAGGGTTCCCAGACCCACTAAAAGGTCGCCGGACTCGAATCTGATTGATTTGAAATCAAAGATTACGTTTCTCTTCTTCTTACCCGTGTGTGATTATTCACGGGCACAAAAGCTAAAATTTTCTCATTGGAACCAGAAAGGGTTTAAAGTGTTATGACAGAAGCATCGTCACTTTAAAAAAAAGGTAAGCTTCAAGACTTTAAATTGTTTCAATCATGATGATAGGCAGCGAGAACCAGTTACTTGAGTATTCCGACTTAAAAGTGAGCCCTCGTATAGCCGTCCAAAGATCGAGTCTCGCGGAATACGCGCAGCTTCTTCGTTATGTATACAAGCGATGAGAATGCATACCTAACATGTACACCTACGATGAGAGTGTATACCTGCATGGCCGTACCGCGGTTCCCTTTGAAGATCCTCGATCAGATTAATAGCAAGCTACGATCGCTTCGCGTAATTCAATTCAGCGCGCGTATGTTGCGGTCACTTTGATCTGTTGCTAAGATGGAAACGTTTGCGCAGATGTTTTATTTGCGAATCGCGCGAATGGCCGGGAACCTCGCTTATATAGTCAGTTCAGTGCCACTCTTTCTGCTGCATGCTACTATACTAAGGCCGTATACTTATAGGGTGTGGCAGGATAGTCACGTTTTTCCGCTCTCTCACTAATCTTTCGCATCGTTTGGGTCACGTCGCGGAAAAAAAAAAAAAAAAAGCGTGCCTTATCGCGTAGGATACAAGGCGCGTCGGTAAGGTCGGGTCCGGACACGCGCAATTAGCTTTTCCGGGGTCCTCTCGAGCATATCGCGATAAGCGTGGAGACGCTGATTAAGCTTTCCGCGGCTGCTGCGTAATCACTGCACATAATTCAGCCCTGTCCGTGCATCGATCGTTGCGCTATACACGGTGGGTCGTCCAGTGACACGTATACCGTTCAGCCCCGTATCATTCGATCGTATATTCAAGCTTGATGTGCTTCGCATCCTTGTCTCGCTTTAGCGCAACTCAGTCTGAGTATCAAGGAAAGAAAGGACAGACAGGTGACAGGATAGCGCTCATCCTGTCACCTGTCTGTCCTTTATTTTTTCCTTGATACTCGAACTGAGTCGCGCTGAAGCAAGACAAGAATGTGACGCACCAACTCGGCCCATTCGGCAATACTTTATGTGCTTATAGCCGCGTGTCGTTGGATAGTTTTAGAACAGCGTTTGCAAACAAACGTAAACGCCTTACGTATACATATAGAGAAGTATCGTTCATCTCGCCGCACCTGCTTCGTGCGCTATTGGTGAGTTTAACGTATACCTAATGTTTACGTACGCTATATGACGAAGCGTTGTCAAACGTGGTTGCACCCGCGTGGCTCCCGGTTAATTAATTCAGTGTGAATTGTGTCGATGGCTGCACGCTCTCGCCATCGCTGATCGCCAATAAACGGTGGAGTAAGCTTTCGATCCCTCCGAACTAACCTGAGACATTAGTTATGAACACGTAGCGCGTACATTCAGTCAAATCATTGACCGATTCTGGCGTCCGCGGGAACTGACGAGACGCGTCGGCATGGAAACGACACGATGGTTGCTGATTGATTGTCTTGGACATAGTTCGCGGTGCACCAGACGGCGCCCTGTCTTTTTTTTTTTTTTTTTAGCCTTTTCTGTACGTTTGTGTTCCCGTACGTTAGACCAGGGTTCTTCGTTAAACAAATTCTTTAAGGGACGCGCACCCCAGCGTCACGCAAAGGGCTTGCGTTTAACGTATATATACATAAGGGCACCGAACACTTTTTTAAAACTGTGTATTACAAAAAACATTTTGCTAGTTGTGTTGATAATTGTGATCCTTGGGCAGTGCTAAGGCAATGACAGAAGAACGAAGAAACCGCGGGCAATAAATCGATTCACTGATTGATTGATTCAATGATTTATTGATTGATTGACTGATTTATTGATTGATTGAAGGGTGTTAACATCCACAGAAGAATGCAGATGCTATGAGGGACGCCGCAGCGTAGTACTACGAACTACTTTCGACCATTCACCTATGTAGGCTGTTTAGTTCGGAATATACGAGCACTTGCGTTCTGCCCCTATTGTAATTCGCCCGCCACGGCGGGAATCGAACCCGCTACCTGGCGCTCAGCGGCAGAGCGCGATAGCCTTTTAGCCACCACCGAGTGTACGGAGAATGAACGACACAGAATCGCTGTGAACACTTATTGACCGAGGTTAAGCTGAAGTCTCGGATATATACAGTCTTGGAAAGGAAATAGCTAGTTCGCACAGATCTCGTCAGGACGATCCGTCACTGTGTCCTTCGACGTCGAACCAAGACAGAGAGGGAGAGAGAGACATAGAAGAGAGGAAAGGCAGGGAGGTTAACCTAGACGCACGTCCGGTTTGCTACCCTGCACTGGGGGAATGGGGTAGGCTATATATAGGGATGAAAAGAGAGAGATGTGGTAGATAGAGCACAGTTGCGCGCACATATGAAAGTTGCCACCCAGCCTATACACACGGTCGCCATGACCTGTCGACTTCAGGTATTTCAACAATGCTTTCGTCGCTTTCTGTGCCATCGACGCGTACGGCCATGAACCAAGGATCTCAATTTCCGAAAATGGTCTGAAGTCGTGCCGGTTCAGTGCTGTCCGGAGAGCTTCACGCTCGGCAGAAAATCTTATATTCGCCAGGCCATGGGAATCACAAACTTAATATAGCCCATCGTTTACAAGATCGACGCTTACTGACGGCGCCTGCTCGGAGGAGCTACTTGAGAAGGGGCCAACTTGCGAAAAATGCAGCTCTTGTCGGAGGAGTTGCGAACGGAATTGTGTGCAGCGAAGAGGAACCGTGATGGGATGATTATAATTGCCGCCCGAATAACAGCGGACATTGACAACATCCTCATACGGATAGACTAACATCTTGTCGATCAGGGGCACAGGAACGGCTCAGGAGATGATAGAAAACAGAATACTGTACGTATATTGGCGATGCAACACACATTTCTCTTTACATCTACTTCTAGACGTATATATATATATATATATATATATATATATATATATATATATATATATATATATATATATATATATATATATATTATAGACGAGCAGTGCATGCGCCGACTGAAACTACCATATGGCGTGAATGACTTGAATGACTGCTACGTATACTGGTCGCGCGAAGTGTGCGTGTCCTCATTATGATTATGACGATGACAAGAAACTATTCGGCGCTAATAACAAGATCATTTCAATGGATGCTTGACAGGGGGGCAACACGTGTTGCACAACGCACGCAGCGACGGTGGTGCGAATTCATCACGGATCTTCGACTGCGCTTACGTTCTATGAAAGAAGAAGAAGAAGAAGAAGAAGAAGAAGAAGAAGAAGAAGAAGAAGAAGAAGAAGAAGAAGAAGAAGAAGAAGAAGAAGAAGAGGAAGAGAAAGAAGAGTCGAGCCGGGACAGACCGAATGTGTCGTGCCAGTATATCCCACGGATCTATACATCTACATCTACTACAGACCGAATGTGTGCCCTTTGTCGGCAGCGCGCTGTTATTTATAGCTTATTGGAATCACAGTACCCTACCAAACATTACTGGCGGAAACTCTAACGCTGCTCGGTATATAGTACATTATTTGGCTATCTTTATTGCTTGTGGTTTGAGACGTTCTTGTGGCGTCATCTGTTGCGCTTCAGCTTTCTAACTCGAAGAAATCACAGTTCAACGCGTGAATTGGCAGTACGATTTAGCGCACGTGCACAGTCATTGCAAATTGTTTGCGCTTACATTCAAATGTCTCGTTGAAAATTACCAGTTTACGAAGTCACGAAACCGTTCGAAGCCGAAAGGACAAAGTTCAGAGAGAGAGAGAGGAAGAAAGGGAAAGAAAGACAAGGAGGTTAGCCACTGCAAATACCGGCTGGCTACCTTGTACTGGGGAAAGGGGTAAAGGGAATAAAAGGTGATAGAAGAAACAAATAAAATAAAAAAAAACGAAGTGAGAAAAATTCGCGCAATAACGCGACCCTGCGCGCTAGCAAATCCATGCACTGTATATAACGATCATTCTCATGCTGCCATGGAGTGTCATTCTGGACGCTGTCAAATAACGCCATGTTTCCTGATTCAACCACGTTGGCGTTTTGAGCCAGTCATAGGGACGGTAGCATCTTCGAGAGCCAACTGATAAGATGGCCGCCATACTTCCAGCTCCCACACCATACCGCGTCAGAGTCCCCTCTAGTAATATTTTTTTATAGGAAACTCTATGGTTGGAATGACATGACACAGAGCACGTAGTCACCGTCCTGCGGTCACCTCCCTTTCTAATTCAGGCCGAGAGACAGGCGCCATTCCTTACAAAACACTGCTCACGCGCTGTACTGGCAACTGCAAAGGCGAGACTCAAGAGCCTCCGTCGCTCAACGGTTTCTCGGCTTTTCTCAGCGCTGACCAAAAGGACGCGAAGCCTCGGTTTCACTATACCTTTGTCTGTCTTTTTGCCCCCCCCCCCCCCCTTTTTTTTTTTTTTTTTGCCTTCAAGGCTCCACAGGGTGCCAACGCCCTGCCGGCTATGATGCAATAATTCTCGACACTTTTTTTTCCCTTTGTCTTCGAAGCAATTAAAGCTGCCAGCGAGGTTTCAAGGAACGAATAAAACACAAACCGCTTCTATCGTAGCACGACACCCCTAAGTCAAAATGGGAGGACAATGAGGGGAGAACGTACTCGCCGTTATTGCAATGCATCATCTGGCGTGTAACCCTTTGTTCAGTTGTGCCACTGGTGTGAGTCATATATTATGCTTTCGTTGGTATACGCTTAGCGGCAACCCTTATCGCGCGAGATGGTTCGAATAGACAGCTTTATAGCCGCTAAAGGCGGCGTGACTTTTCGCTGGTTGAACTCTCTCCCCACTTTATCTTATTAGCTCCATTTTTTTTACCCCATTACGCCACCCCGCTACTGTCCGTTGTACGTTGGTGCGGGCAGAGGCTTTCCTTTTATTATTTTACGCCTCACAATAACGAATGTCCGTTGTACAAGTGACAGCCGTCGGCTAGGCAGGATATACACGGTGCGGCCACCAGAACTATACATACCTTTCGTTTCTAACACCCACAAATAATTAGCGAAGTGGGTGTCAAATAACTAATTAGTATATAACGACGGAGAATACGCAGTTCCGAACGTGCGTTAGGGGAAGCGACCACTTGCTGATGCATGCGTACGTCAGCCTAACCAGGCGTTTCGCCTATGCCATGCAGATTTGAGAAGCAAAATGTTAGTGCACACTCTCTGTCAAAAGTCTACGGGCCACGTCGCCTGTGATGCACGCGTGGCTGACTTTACAGACTGTTCAAGGGAGTTCCTGTGTAGTATGCCACAAGTTCCAAACGCCCCGCGGAATGAAAATAACTATCGCACTTGCCGTTCAAATGGCTGGTTCATCAGGAGCGCCACGGGAACCGCACCACAATGGCGAACGACATCAAACCTTGTTATAGCGAAACGGGATATAAAGAACTAGCAGATATAACGAAGCAAGTAAAATTTTGCTTGAAATCTCCAGAGATGTTCACAGTGCAGTAAATGAAATAATATGTATAACAACGTAATTCTGGCTCCCCCTTCAACTTTGTTATAACGAGGTTTTACTGTACATATATAAAGTGAAGGCGCGGACTAGCCCATATATATTTTTGACAAATGCATGTTTTCGACTCCCACAGACCGTTGCTCTACCTGTGGGACTCGAACGTTTTCGCCACATCACGTCTGTATACATTCGTTGTTTCCTGATGTACACATGTAACTATACGTCCACAACCTCGGTTATCACGACACGAACAGATCACGTTGCACCGTTTGCGGCTCGGCGTCACATTTACCAGCTCCTATATACAAGCCTTCCTCAATGGGATGGACGACAGACCAATGCACGCGCGATACACGCAGCTGTGACGAGGCCGTTGTTCGCACCTTCTCTTTGTCTGCCAGCGCTATAGCGCGTAGAGGCGAGTGATGCGTGAAGTGCCCTCGACAGACTGGACAATTGTCCACTATCAAAACAAGAATTTCTGGGCCAGAGTTCCCAATACAACTGCGCGCAGAATGCTACATCTCTTTTCCTCAAGCACCTGAAGTCTACGGATAGCACACGGCATAAGACACTGTGAACACTGCCTGCTGCTGCTAAAATGCGTACGGGTTTGCTCTCTATATACCTTTTTTTTTTTTTTTTCTATCTCCTTACACCTTTCCCCCGAGCAGGGTATATAGCCAACCAGAACGATACCCCTGGTTAAGCTCCCAGCCTTTCCAATACCTCTTTTTCTCCGGGGGTAAAAAAAGAAAAAGGGGGGGGGGGAGAGAGAGAGAGAGAAGAGAGAGAGAGAGAGAGACATCATAAGTTGACTCATTTAGAGCGCATAGAAAAAAAGTCGCTTAGAAGAACACTGAAAAGGCTATACGTACAGGACATTAGGGACTCTATACGACCGTATTTGCAAAGACGTTCTTACGATATAGCACTGTTCGTAACAACTGCCAGCCAAGTGTGACGTCAGCGAAGGTGGCTGGCCAATGGCTAACTGCACTTACGAATAAAACACTTGTGATTTAGGGCTCTATAGTTACCAGGAAGGACGCTTCCTCCCTGTCGTCTTTTCGGCGCTCTTCTAATGTATATAGTAGCAGTAATAAACTTTATCAGAAAAGCAGGCGACGTCTTCACTCTCGGTCAGGTGGCGACCTCAGTCCAGGACCCCTAATCGCTGGAAATATACCTCAGCCGTCTAAGTTCCAACTATACATCTGCAGCTCCTGCATTAAGTATATACCGCCATCGATTCATTTAGCATGTGCCAATGCGTGCATCGCACCTGAAAGGCGAACCTCGCGTGGTGCGCGGCCAGGTGTCCGTGCGCCGGCGCCGGGCTCGAGTACTGGGCCGCGGCCGCGGCTGCGGCCGCAGCCGCCGCCGCCGCCGTGTCGGGCGACCCCCGCACCGCCTGTCCCCAAACGCCGCCCAGGTGTCCGCTGTGTCCCTGCATCGCGCTGGCAGCGGCGGCCGACGGGTGCTGGTGAGGCGTCGTCGAGGACTGGGGCGTCGCGGGGTTGTGGTGGTGGTGGTGATGGTGGTGGTGGTGGTGGCCCCTGGCCGGCGACGACGTGGGCGGGGGAGGCGCCACGGCCGGGGACACGGGCGCCGGGGGCATGGAGGCCGCGGCCATCGAGCTCACCGCCACCGACGGGGCCGCCGGGGACGACGCGGACGAGGTGACCACGCTGCCCATGGACGACATCTGCAGTGGTACACAGATATCATCACCATCATCGTTAGCCTGTATTTACGTCCACTGCAGGACGAAGGCCTCTCCCTGCGATCTCCAATTATACCCCTGTCTTGCGTTGCCTGATTCCAACTTGCGCCTGCAAATTTCCTAACTTCATCACCCCACCTATATAGTTTTCTGCAGTCCTCGACTGCGCTTCCCTTCTCTTGGTATCCCATCTGTAACTCTAATGACCCACCGGTTATCCATCCTACGCATTACGTGGCCTGCCCAGCTGCATTTTTTTTTTCTTCCTCTGAATGTCAGTTAGAATATCGACTATCCCCGTTTGCTCTCTGATCCACACCGCTCTCTTCCTCCTGTCTCCCAATGTTCTAACATTTTTCGTTCCATCGCTCTTTGTGCGGTGCCTTAACCTGTTCTCGAGCTTCCTTGTTGTGTAACCTCCGAGTTTCTGCACAGATATACACGGCGCGAAACCGACGCCGCACACGCTTGGCATTGTTATGCAGTCAAACCCGGATATAGCGAATCTGAAGGGGATCACAAAAAAAAAAGTTCGATATCATAGGCATTTCGATATATGGAATAAAAATTCTATACAATAATTTTCAAGGCGATTTTACTGCTGTTCGTTATGCACAATAATTTGCAACATCTGGGTTCGATATATCCGGGTTCGACTGTACTCTGTTTCATACGCAGCAGACAACGTTATGCACGAAAGCTGTAGTGCGACATTTTCTCACTGCTCGCACTTCCGTGGGGGAAAAAAAAAAGGAAGGAAGGTAGGAAGGTCACAAATGAAATAAATCTATGGGTATTCGTCATGTAATTCGACGCAACATTGAGTCTCGCACTGTTGTGTCGCTGAATGTGACGTATTTTTTGTTACGTAAGATACGTCGCAGATCTGAACATATATATATATATATATATATATATATATATATATATATATATATATATATATTACGATGGAACAAGCAAAGCGACACGTCTCCGCGACCGGCGATCACCGCGTTTGCTCGCGACCGGAACGTATATAGTGTAAGTCACATACTGGACGCACGAAGGCGCACAGATAATACGTGACTTGACGTAACCTCGCGTCCACCGATTGCAGTTGCAATGTCGAGTCGTCCCGTCAGTTCTTACTTCGGGACTTCCCGACTGTGTATTTATACTCCACATTTGTGTTACGTATCGTACCAATGAAAACAGGCGAAATAAAAATGAATAAAATATATTAATTATAGTTGTTCCATACAAAGCGTCACAGATGAAGAACAACCGCACTGCAAAAGCGATAAGCGGGACTTTGACCGCCTTAAATGCGTAGCTTCCGCAGAGTGGCCTGCTATATACCGTCGGCAGCCTTTATAACGAAGTCCTCGGGGCCTCCGAAATCATTCATTGTATACAGGTCACATCGTTGTAAAGGTCGCGAACCGCTCAGCGCACAATGGAAACCGGTACAGCATTATTCCTTCGTTATACAGGCCATTTCGTTATAAAAAGGCGTTTGTTGTAGTGGCGCTCGACTTTATGTAGTATACGAAACGGAGTACAGGTTGGACGAGCACGGGATCTATAGCTGACCGCGTGTCAGCACTACGTATGCCGCGCTGAAGAGAGCAGTTGCGTGCGCTGGCGAAGTATGATAAGTTGGCGTGCTGATAACCAAGAAACCTTATCTACGTAGTGAGGTTCAAATCAACCTTCCCGCATTGACTTAACCTAACCCTTCCGGAAACACAAGGTGTTGCAGGAACGCGTGACGAAGGTCTTTCTTATGTATGTTTCAAACTTGCGCAAATATACACTGCATGTGGCTACTTCGCGTCTTGGTGAAGCTTGCGTGCGTTTGCTTCGACGCGGTATTGTGGCGCAATACCGCGTCATGCTGAGTGTTTATCATGCTGAGTGTTTTTTTTTTGTTTTTTTTAGCGCTGTAAGTAAGTACAAAAAAAAAAAATACTCGAGCCAACTATAGCCCAGCTTTGCGACTCGAGTGAAAGTTGTGTCCTCCTTGCCTGATGGTGATGCATGTACTGGTGTGGCACGGGTACCAGCGGTCTGGTGCCCGGCACGTAAACCGGTGGGCCCGGATGCAGGAAGGCCGCCGACGCGGCGCTCGAGCCGTCCTGGTACGATGGCAGGTGCATGGCGAGGTTCTGGAACATGGCTGTTGCCCCAACCGTTGGTGCTAATGTCTGCAGCTGCAGCGGCCGATGCAGCCTTAGAGTGCCCCGCGCTCGCCACCGGCTCTCATGCCTAGCTCGAGTCGCGTCTCCCCGTTACCGGCTGCTGTTCAGCCCGCGGCTTGACGGCGATGAGAGTTGGACAATCAACGGGACCCGGGGCGTCATTGCCGGAACACGGTTGACGGCCGAAGGACTCGGAACTCCATCCTGCACAAAGACAATAAACGACATGAAAAATTGACACTCACTTAAGTATCCTTACGTTATTTGAATGCGAAAGCATTATGACTTCTCTAATTCATTGGCTACGTCCGTGATACGTGACGTCACACAATGTCACTTGTCCTTCACAACTCCACCTTAATGCACCTTGCTATAATTTGTACCAACCTTAGTCCACTTTAATCCATTTAAATCCACCTTGTTCTAATTTGTACCAACCTTAATCCATCTTGCTCTAATTCGTACTTTATCCACTTTATACTACCCTAATCCACTGCATTCACCTTCATTCACTTTACTCCACCTTAAGCTACCTTGCTCAAACTTGTTCTAACTTTAATTCTGTATTACTACTGACGTCATACAAGACGCTGATGTCCCTGATGATGATCTTTGGTACTACGCGTACTAGCTCGCTGCCTACAACGCCGGCTTCTCTGCCTCATGGGACATACAATGCTTTCGCATTAAAATGTTTGATACAATTTGTTGAAACCGTCGTCTTCCATTATAGTACGGGGAGGTCGACGTAAACTTCGCTTCTCGCCTGTCACAGGCAGGTGTCGGTCGCCACATTGCAGACTTCCAGCTTTGGCCGTAAAGGTATCAGCTATTTTGCTTAATATACCGGGACAGCGGAAAAAAAAGTGTACGACGTTGACACCGGAAAAAGGGTATGCAACAGCAACAAACTCTGATAGCGTCATCTAGCGACGCAGAGTTTAACCACGCAGAGCACACAAAGCTAATACTGCAGTGACGTATTAGTGACGTTTAATCAAACGAAGCCGAGAGTAACGTTGTAGCTATAGTGCAGTCACAGAGGAGATGCCTGATCTTCTCCTCGCTTTACACGCATAGGGGGTTCAGTTACAACGTAATAACTGGCGCCTGGAGAAGTGTATGGTGACCCAATCAAAAGGAGAAATAAACATCAAATAAGCATTGAACAGTCATAAAACAGCAAAAACAAGCACTCATAACGTGAAACGTTATAGCTTTGAGCTTTGCAAACGAGAAATTGCGTACAGTCAAACCAGTAGGCAGTTAAGGTAATTAGAAAATAGCTTCAACGACATTTAGAAAATCGCGGAAATCAATGACATCACTTGGCAGCTTATTCTAATTTTTGGTTGTACTGAAGAAAAAAAAGAATATTTAAAAACATCATAACGACCTTGGTACGGTCGTATACGTCCTACTACCCCGAGTTTCGCCATTCTAGAGCAATTTTGAGTATACTGCGAACGACAATTTGTATATAGCAAACGACACACAAGAACTTAGGGTGATTTAAAACAGCTTGAACGTCGTTTAGGAAATCCTGCGATTCAATAACATCACCTGGCAACTTATTCCGATATTAGCTACTAGTGCCCACCTTACTTTTCTAGGGGAGAAAAAAAACTAACTTGGCTTCCAGTTCATAGCTTATTTTTCTTCGTTTTCCAGTGAGAAGCCCTCGAACATTATATGCTTCTATTTTTCACCCTCTTTGAATAGCGCGACCTGCAGTGACCGGCCGTATACTCTGTTTTGTTGTCATGGTTCTCCTTTATTCTGCGAGATCTGTCATCTTCTTCCTTCTTTCCTTCCTATCTTCCATTTCCATGTTTCGGTCCCCTTCTCCTTTCTGAAGAGTATACGCAGGCTTTGCGCCCCTTCCGGTGGCGGTTGCCTGCTTACTCCTTGTTTTGCCTTTCACCTCCTTCAGGCATATCAGTGTTTTCAAACCAAACAATAAAAAGGTCCGCCTCCATCCCACCCTGTGAAAGTGGATGTATATATATAGCGAAGCTGGTGCGCGGACGTTAGACGACGTTACACAAGCACCACCACCGCCACAAGCAACGTACGTCACGCCCGCACGTGTGCGGAAGGGCAGCAAACATCGTCATTCTTCTATAGGCCGTCCGCCAAGCGCAAGTGCCTTATTGAACTTGATTTATGTTTAAAAGTAAACTGCGTCAGAAAATGCGTAAAGTACGACTTACACACAAGCTGCAGACATGATAGCTTCGGATGGTTATTCCAATATACGAGAAGGCGTAATTCTGTTTACAGGGTAACTGAAAGACAAAGCTTTTTTTTCCAGCTGCCATTTGAGGTCCATTCGCATTCATCCTGATTCTTGTAAGCTCTCCGCCTGGCGCAATTTCGCTAATGAACTAATTGAATTTCTCAAAGATGTGTCAGGAAATTTGTACAGTACGACTTAACACAACCTGCACACCCGATAGCATCGGATTGTAATTGGAATATAGGAGAAAACATAATTCTGTTTCGCGGAACTCAAACACAAACCCCTTTTCGAGCTGCCGGCCTTTGGGTGAGCACGCCACGAAAAATCGCGTCCAACTAGAGTTGAGGCTAACAATTTCGCTTTAATAATTGTATTGAAAAAAGAAAAAGAACATTAAAGAAACATTAATGTGACACTAAACAACCCCCCCCCCCCCCCCTTCCTCCATCCTAGCCCCGAAGCGTCGACATTCTAAAGCCTCAAGAATGGCAACGGGGGAAACCCCGGGAAGGCACTCCGGTCACGTGACTCCGACAGAATGGACTCCTCATGCCGCGGCGCATGAGGAAGATATCCTCAATAGAATTTAGGGAATCCTGCGAATGAATAACATCCCTAGGCAGCTCATTGCAATGACAATGATGACTTCAAATTATGATTCGAATAAGAAAAACGCAAGAAGATTAAGAAACAACGTACCGACACTAAGTACGACCTTACTTACCCCCCCCCCCCCCCCCTCACCCCTCTTCAGACTCAACCATCGCCATTCTAAAACGGCAACCGCGAGAACCACTGAGGAACCCGGTCACGTGACTCTAACAAAATGGGCTGCCATGTTGCGGCGCATTAGACAATATTCTCAATAGAACTTAGGGAATCCTGCGAATGAATAACATCCATTGACAGTTCATTCCAATGACGATGATGACTTCAACTTATGATTCTAATAAAAAAAAAGAAAACGAAAAAAATGAAGAAGATTAAGAAACAATGTAGCGACACTAGTACGACCTTACGTATCCTCCTCACCCCCTTGTCAGTGTCATCCACCGCCATTCTAAAACGACACCGCGGCAACCACGGGGCAGCCACTCGGGTCACGTGACTCCGGCAGAAGGGTACTTACGGATGAGAGAGACAGAGAGAGAGCGCAGGCGCGCTCCGCGTGCTACAACACGGCGTGCGGGCCGACCATCGTTCATCGTCGACGGCGGGGGCGAGGAGGCGGCCGAGCGCGCGGTTATGGCGAGGCGAGGCAGCATGGTCGACTGTTACAACAACAATTGCCGCGGCGGATAAGGGGGGTCACGTGCGTGGCGGCAGCAGCTGCTGCGGTGGTGCCCTCTACCCAGTCGGGCCCCGAGGCGGCGGCGCGGGTCCAATCCGCAAGCCGGGCCGTGCCTCGGGGGCCGAGCCCGGGGGAGGAGCCTGGCGCTCGTAAGGCGCGCCAAATGTGAGGGTGCATAACGCGCGAGAGACCCCTTCCCCGGCTCCCTGCTGCGTGCACCGCGTGAAAAACCGAGCGGACGTTCGCAGCTGTCGCGAGGATTCCCGCGGCGTTTACCGTGGACGTAGAGGTGTAGAAGTCGCTACGAGACTGGCGTTTTAAGTGGGGCTGATCAGTGGGAAAGAAAGAGAGAGAGTTTAATGAAAGTGAGATGCGTCAGCCTTGCGCTGTCAAGCTGAGCTTGGATACTTCGGATTGGGTGAGTGAAATTATTCGAAAAAAGAACGTAAGGAATTGACTAACTGGTTATCCGGTGCTCTTCTTGACTCTTCCCCGATAGGAAGACCTAATGGAGCCTCCTGTACACAACGGACGACCCAGACCGTGGGGTTGTATCTCTCTCTCTTTCCTTCTCTCTATGTCTGCGTAATCTTTTCATTCTTGTGACTTTTGTTCGTTTGATACTCGTCGTCTTCCCTGTGGTGCCCGGTCTCTTTAGCGCCTACTGCATGCAGCAGCGATTATAACTATAGTCACTGCTCTTTTCAATAAAATGCAGGCCGGCGCTTGTGTCCCTTACACCTTTCTTCGTCCTCGTCTGCTGTGTGTGTCTGCAAGTCTTCAAGATATGGAAGGGCCACGTAATAAATGTAAAGAATCAATAACTGATATAATAAAAACAAAGAAAAAAGACAAGTCCAGGTGTACGAAGGTCAAAGATTGCGATTGTTCTTTTGCTTTCTGCCAGGTCCCGCACATAGCCCACGGAAAAAAAAGGGGGGGGATGGGGGGGGGGGGGGCTGCCCCTAGAAGCGCTGCAAATTCTGTCACTTTACCTCCCCCTCTCCTCTCTTCCCAGAGCGTGGAAGAAAGGGGAAAGGCAGGGAGGTTAACCAGATGGGAAGATCCGGTTTGCTACCCTACGCTGGGGAGAGAGGGGAGGGGGAGGTAAAGTGACAGCAAAGTAGAGATAGAAAAAGAAAGGAGCACAGATACACAATCACAATCGGTCACAGGTGGCACAGCATAGTAGCACTTGCAGCACTATAAACATCTCGTTCAGGGCTACAGCCGCAGGGTAATTCGCTAATACAGCTGAAGTCTTATTCTCCTTTAGTGTGTATACGTTTAGCTATAGTAAGTAATCTTGAAGCCTTGGCGAAGCGGCGCAGAAACGCTGGTCTTGCAATCAAGTAGTCAACAATGCACCGCCACAATGATGTGGAGCCAAATTCACAAAGGTTTTGTTTGTAAGAACTCTTTTCTGATTCGTCGGCGGCCTTCTCTAATGATATGTTTGCTGTCCTTATTGGACTGTTCTTGTTCTTACGAACTTTATTAGCGTAAGAACCTTTCGTGAATACGGGCCGTCGTACATACAAAATGCAGTTGCAACATAAAACAGAACAATATACAGCACAGTTATACAACAAAGTCGCGTCATCACATACCAGTCAAAATAACACGTGATTACGAAGACACATTACAACAATAATGCGAACAGCAATCTCACATAACCAAGAAGCACTTCAAGCAACGATGCTTATACACGTATATACATTTCTCGTGGAGCCCGGTCGAAGTTTTTCTTCCAGAAGAAGGTAGATTTTATTGATAGGGAAGACAGAGAGGTCGACCTCAGCTAGTGTGCTCTCGTCTGCTACTCTGCACTGAGAAAGAGGGAAGGGGAGTGAAAGTACTGGAATCGATGATGAACTTCCTGCAGAAATGCCACACGAAACTCGAGCTCCCAAAGAACGTGCGCTCGCCCTTCGGTGCGTTGTGAAACGATAGCCAGTCGGGAATAGGTGCGATGTCATCGTTACGCTGCGCGTCGAGCGTGGGTGAACGACACGAAACTTGCCTCTCGCAGCCATTATAAGACTTCAAACTTTCGCAACCCTCTCTCTTCCTTTTTAAGGAGACGAGGGGGAGGGGGCTTGTAATATGGAGCGCATTGTGTTTCTAACGCTGCATGCGCCGCTTTAATCATTGCGTAATTCCGTCAAGTTTATCCAGAGAGGGACAGAGAGAGATCCATTAACAGTGCAGAACAACGACTCGTCTAAGGAAGAGTTCACTAGAAACAATGGGGAGGGCCGGGTGCGCCCATGGCGTGCAGTGCGAGCGCCTCTTGCTTCCTTGTTACAAATATATACACGGAGAACATTCTTGGCCTTTGCTACTTGTGTGCGTGTGTATGCGTCTGTTTGTGTTAATCGCAAGACGTATACACTCGTATACTTGACACTTTCTGTCCTTGTGCGCGTTTGTGTGCCTGCTTGTTTCGTCTTCGCCGAATCCATATACAGGGTGTTTCACATAACTTGAACCACAGGAGCATCTGCAGTTGGCCCACCCAGTAGATACGCTTATAGTTCAAGTTACGTTACTTGCCCCCCCCCCCCCCCCCTCACACGCACACTTCTGAGAGTGGGAGAAGGGGGGGGGGGGGGGGGGCGGAGGGCATGTGTCCCCCTGCCCACCCGGTAGGTCCCTGTGGTTCAAGTTACGTGAAACACCCTGTATAAGGGACCTGCTTAGCTATACCTTATACCTCAGCACATGCGTGTATGTATATGTGCACATTGGCGAGCATGTTTGTGTACGTCGTTGTGCATATAGGGATTGCACTTACAGCCCTCTGCTTGGGGGCGTGTTTGTGTCATACCTCTACAAAAGACGTGCTTATAGCCTCTTGCTTATCAGTGCGTGCATACCTGCGCGTTTGCGTCTATACTGGGAAACAAAACACAGCAACGCGCAACGTGTGTGCATACAAACTGCAGCAGCGACCACGTCGCTCGAATTAAGCCCTCCTCCGCAGAGGATCGAGGCGCTGACACGTGAGGACGTGCCACCTGGTGTCGTGAGAAAAAAAGGGCCGCGCGCACTGCCTTCTCTCGTTCCCAAGCTTTCCTGCGGACTCCATCCTAGATCACATCCGGAGATAAGCGGCTGCAGGCGAGCCATCTCTTTAAATCTTGACGTTAAGAACCGGGACGTATATTTCTTCTCGTAGTATGTGTACGAGTCTACGCTTCGGAGGAGCGCGGATGTGTGTACACTTATATACGTTGTATGTGTGTGGTGAGTGTGTGTCTTACGCTGAAGACGTGACGGTCAGGAGTCGACGAGAAGCCGCGAGCTAGAAGCCGCACGGTATCGCGATTAAAGCTAACGAGAAACAAAGGTATACCGGCGAAGCATACTGAAAGGGATGCCGGGGACTTACTTTAAAAGAGCCGAAAAAATAACAAAAGGAAAAAGAAAAAAAAAAGAGGAAGAGAGGGAAAGAGTGACTCCTCAATTTCCAAGCCTAGTTATAGTTTTACGAGCTTTTGTATTCGCCGAGCGTGAACGCTGGGCCAGCGCCGAGCACCAATTAGTAGCCACGGGCATTCGCGCCACTCGGTAGCCGACGAATGAACAAGACGAAAACAACAAAACAAGGAGCAGACGCTCTTTTAGTTTATTATTATTTGCCAGTTTCAACTTACTCGAGCGCGCGGCGTAATCTCGGCAAATCTGCGCGGCCTCCTGGCTCCGCGCGGAGTGCATGCTCTATGCAGTCGTTGTGCGACCAGTCGCATCCGAGTGCTATACCGCATAGATACTAAGTATCTCTTTGAGCGCGTGCTCCGTGACCCGAGCGGTGTACGCCTTATAACGTGCTCGCGGTGGAAGTGGAAGGAGATTAGCTTATAACAGCATGCTGCCAACGCGCCGTTTTAGCTATACCGGTTTGGGAGAGCCGGTTATAAAGCTGTATACGTGGAAGACGTCTCGTTCCCTGCAGCCGCCTTCTTGGCTCAGAGCCGTCGTATACGTACACGGATTTTCCCGTGTATTTGCACATTCAAGTGCGAACCCTTGTACATTGTAATACACATCGCCTTCCTTCAATCCTCGTGAAGATACCGTAGATATGATAACGTAAATACTTATCTCGGATATAAAGGCACGCGGAACTGTATATGGAAGCAGTTTGAGCGTATTCTTGCCGTCGGCTTTCGTGGAAACTGGTATTAATTTTACCTCTAGACCGCTGTGTCGTCAGAGGCGACGAAAAAAAAAAAAACATTCGTGAAATGCGTTTCGAATACTGCGACATGACTTGGAAATCCGGAAAGTACATAGAATCAACATTCCAACCTATACCACCAGGTGCCGTACCTTCATCTAAGGGTTTAATCAAAGGATAGCGGTTCTTATACGATAAGAAACACAAGATGGTTCATTTCTCCACGTACACATAGAGATTTTGCCTTCCGCATCTTAGCACGCGTGGTATATTGAAGCAAAGAAAAAAAAATAAACGTTTTTTTTTTTTGCGTTAGTAACATATACCAATCGGTAATGAGAGCCGACTTGAAAAGCAACGTAGAGTATATGCAGGCTAGAAAATTTTTAAGAGCTCACATCATACTTTCTGGCGAGAATCAATTGAATATTATGCACGATTTTTGCAAAGGATGTTCGATAGATACTTGCCCTTACCTACCCATCTGTATTTTTAGCGGTTTTAACGCGCATTTCATGGAGGGAGAGCTTGGCCTTCCTTTTCTCAATAAGTACAGTCACGAAAGGATACTTCACAGCAGCAAACAAATACAGTATTGAGCTCTAGACTAAATTGAAATCAAGATCAGAGGGGCTGTGTTAGGTAGGACTATTTCCCACCGATTGTCTACGTCCTTATCACAACGAGTGGTCAATACCAGCGATAAGGTAGGCGTGGTGCCGTGGTAGCTGATGAAAACCGTTACGAAATTGTTATAGAAATTGTGTTGTGTTTCTAATAACATTGCTGGTCCCCATAGACATTATGCTGAGATGCAGTTGAATATCATGCATAATTTTTGCAAGGAAATTCGAAGGGCCAAAAGAATATAGAAAACGAAACGAACTGTTACATAATACGGCCTCATGACCGGTATAATATAGCGATTATATCCCAATGCTATTTTTTTTCGACCTTCATCAATGCTCCGAGAAATCCACGTTATCGCCGGTATCGCCACCTGCCGCGAACGGTGAATGATAAGAAAGGAATGGAATCGAGCGAAAGCAGTTCTTACAGATACCGGCC
Source organism: Dermacentor silvarum (assembly GCF_013339745.2). NCBI lineage: Eukaryota > Metazoa > Arthropoda > Arachnida > Ixodida > Ixodidae > Dermacentor > Dermacentor silvarum. Next base: position 47,598,435 of record NC_051161.1, on the reverse strand, counting down.
AGGTATAGTTTGGCAGTTTCATACAGTTTTGGTGCATACATAGTGATTGGAGTTTTGCAAGAATCGTCATGTTTTACAATGTTAAAATAACATGAACTTGGTACATTTTACGTTTCTGCGTTCCGTGATGTTAATGTGGAATATACTAAGTCATTCCCGTTCAAGTCTCCCACAGCGACATGGGGTATGCTTACAAAAGCCTGTAACGAAATTCTGCTTGTTTCTACTGACTTTCTACTGCATTCAATAGCCTCTCTATAAAAATGCAATTGAACGCCAAGCATGATTTTTAAGGGTAGTGCCTGTAGCAGCACAATAAGCATGTGCCAACGTATACCCCCAGTGATGGGCGATATTCGCCGTACATTGTACAGTGCTGTCTCGATCAGCGTTGGATTAGCTCACAATGCTATACTTGAGCCATGACATGGCACCATTTAGTTGTGGCTACTTGGCTAATTTTCTGATCTGTGGCTATATAGTATATATGTTAGTCTCTCGGCCATTCTCGGAACTTGGTGACTGTACACTTCTGAATCTGGGACGTGGGCACTTTTTGTACAACGCCCACAAACCCTGTCGGGTGGAAGCTCTCACTGCAGTCACTGCCCGAGGGAGGGGGGGGGGGTTGTATTCTGTAAGAGTCCACCTAGTGGACTGTCCATTTCGGCTGTCGCTGATTGGCTGCAGCTGTACGAGTGTTTAGGAGACTGGTTGGGGGCACCTGTCTCTTCCTCACTCGTGCAGCTCCAGCCAATCAGCAGCGGCCGAAATGGACAGTTCACTAGGTGGACTCTACAGTATACCTCCCCTAGTAATCCCCAACACGGAGGATCAAAATGACGCTGCGCCCACGTTTCTAGAACGTGTTCTCTACTAACCCTGGACACTGCACCAGCGAATGGAGCACTCCCCCTCGAACTAACTCCTGCAACGAACAATGGTGAAGCGCCTTCGTTGTGCATATTAAAGGGGCATATAAAGAGAAATGCTAATTTAGACTAAGGAGTTAACCACATCAGACGGTCCACTACAGCCATCGTCGGAAGAACCGAAGCTGCAACCACCCCCTGTAGAGAAAGCATGGTTATATTTACGAAAGCAGGTCAATCATCATGGAGCTCATATAAAAGAGTGTCGTGCACTATAAATACTGTCAAAACACGTCACTGACCACGTAGATGTAATAGGAGCGTTTAATGACAGTTCTACTGCTGAGCAACGGGGTTTCCACGTGGCGGCCGTATGTGGGTCAGTGGAGGGAGAGAGAGATTGATTGACAGGGAAGCCTGCCGATAGGGGGCGGGATGCAAAAATGCCCGCATGGCAAGCTTTGAGTGCACGTTGAATAACGCTATAGGTGTTCAAAATTAACCCGGAGCTTTCTACTACGGGACCCCTCATTAGCTCTGTATTTCTTTGGGACTTTAAAACCCCCATCAATCAAGCAGGAGTTTTATTAGTGTTACAGAAGTTAGCTTAACCACGTACATCTGGTGACCTGCTTTCGATACTTGGAGTGAATGATGAAAAATAAGACGAAAACTAAGGAAAGCGAGAGAGAAAGAAAGAAAGAAAGAAAGAAAGAAAGAAAGAAAGAAAGACATACAAGCAAGCAAATAAGCAGACAAAAATGCAGATACGCAAGCTCGGGGACCTCACAGGGCATGGCTGCGGCTTGCATCATCATCATCATCATCATCATCATCATCATCATCATCATCATCATCATCATCATCATCATCCTGTATTTATGTCCACTGCAGATCACACTGCACTGCGATCTCCAAATATCCCTCTCTTGCGGCTTGTGTACCGCTTGTCAAATGTGCCTTTGATCAACAAGATGCCGAATCACTGCTGGAGAAGCATGTACAGAAGAAGGGGGCATATAATGGACAAGATTAGGTTAGAGGAAGCAAAACGTTTCACAGGGCCGTTCCCTAGGGTCTACCAGCACGCTCGTCTTTTCAGGAGGCACCAAGCAGTGACCTTATCCTCTATCCCTCCCACTGCCCTCGTGGATCTACTTCCTGGGGGTGGAGGCTTCTTATGGTTATTTTAATAAACGTTGTAAAAACAACAACAGAATTAGTGCTCTTTTGTGGCCCCCCTGCGACATTCCAGTGACTGCTTAAAGCGAAAAAAAAAAGAAAGAAAGGAAAGAAGAACTGGCGCTTCTGAATCTGAACACTGACTAGTATACTATAGTGCAGGTCAGTGGCCAATGACAGAAAAAAAAAAAGACGAAAAACAACAACGCAGTAACGTTTAATGAATCTTTACACTTGACACGCGTGTCCGTGACCTGTTTCACAAACGAATCCGGTACTTCAGCTTGACTATTTTAACTCAGCATATTATAGACGAGGTTCAGTGGAAGCATTGGAGTTGGGGAGATTATATGTATCGCGTAAAACACGATAACCGGTGGTCTATTAGAGTGGCCGAATGGGCGCGAAGGGAAGGGCATGTGGTCTATAGGGTGGCAAAGGGTTAGATATGAACTCGCGCTGTAAGAAAGTTTGCAGGTAGTGCGTGGAGTTGCCTGACCAAAGACAAGTTTAACTGAAGATCTCCGGTTGAGGCATTCGTCTTGCGTTAAACTCGAACATATATGCTTATGATGACGGCGACAGATGAAGCTCAACTGGGGCCGAATTCACGAAGCTTTTCGTTCGCAAATTCTGTACGCTGTTAGCCTGCCGCCTTCGATAATAGTCTGTCAGACAAATCGGCTGGCCCGATCTTACGAACAGTCCTAGCGTAAGAACTATGGTTGAAGCTGTTTGCATGGAGGCGCGGCCGGGTAAATTTTTTGGTATACAATTGCACTTTCTTTCGCGTGTATACTGCTAAGCATGTACCATGAAGCGCAGCTTGCTAGTCGGCAGAATGGACAACTGAGCTAGTTGGTTTACTTGCACCTTGACTGCATACTGTTATAGCGCACGAAAGACGAAAACGAAGGGATAAGACAGGACAATTTTCTTTGCGAAGACAGGAAAGCGCCTTGTCCTGTCTTCTTCTGCCTTCATTTTCGTCTTCCGCCAGTCGGCTTTCGTCGTCTCCAATTCTACAGGCCCTGCTGGCCACCGTGAAAAAACACAGCTATATATAGGCATCCGCGGCAGGCTATACGCCTCCAGCCCTTAGGCCTCAGATTCCTGCATCCACGAAGTCGGTCGTCAACGAAACCGTAAAATCGTTCTCGCTTTGATCTGTCGTCTCTCGTATATAGTGTATATCCGGCTTTAGAGCAGTGTCAGCGGTTGCCGCGCAGATGCTGGAAGCGATAGTAGACCAAGGTTCTTTCGACACGTCTGGAACTATAGCTCGAGGTAACAGACGTCGAGGCGAGCAGACGACGTTAAAAAAAAAAAAAAAAAAGCGCGCAAGGTAAACGCTATACATATATACGCGAGCTATAGCTATGGAGGGACGTGATAACGAGCCCGAGGACGAAATCGAAGACATTTTATAGGGACATTTCGGGGGCAATGAATGACGCATGGTTGAGACATGCCTCGACAGCTCCTAAAGATAAGAGCCGCTCGAGCGAGGTATCCGGTCGAAATCGAACGCCAATCTCGCGTTTCGCCCCCGGGACTCCCGCGGAAACACACAACGCGTCATCAAGGAAACGTCATCGCGCAGGGGGCAAGGCTCTGCGTAATCAATTTCTCTCTCACGGGCGGGAGTTGGAGAGAGAGAGAAAGAGGGGGCTGGTCGGGTTGTTTGCTCGAAGCTCGGTCCGTGCGAAAATTAATGACTTGCTATGCTCTGTCTTATAGACTCTGTGCAGCGAAGATATAGCGATAGCCTACGGATCGCATCAGCTGACCAAAATTAAAGGGTCGCTATAAAGAGTCAATTACAAAGTTAAAGACCTAAGTGAATTTATATGCGGCTAAAGCATTCTCTCAAAAGTCTGTATTCGTTTATTTTGCAGCATGAACTGGAGAACAAGAGTATAAAAGAAATTCTGTCACGAAATTGTCACGAAATTTTCACGAAATTCGAAATGTGTTTTTGTATATTTTGACCGTTATGGCACCGTAAAAGTTCTCGAATCTTGACAAGTTCAGTCTCTGGATCCTTAAGAACGACTATAATTTGGTTCACCAAATTGATCGTGACGTCATCGACGCCGTCAAAGTCGATGACGTCGCGCAGAGGCGGCGCGGGAGCTTTAAGGAGGCGTCGCCACGCGCACGTCCTCCATTTTCGAGTCTTTTCTGGCTTAGCCTTCTATCACGGCAAGAGTAGCCAAGCTTCTTTGTAAATGAATAACTTACAAATACCGTTCAACTTATTTTCTTTCTCTATATGACGTCCCTTTAAGAGAACCACAAAAATGGGCATGTCATCCATTGTCCAGTCTCTAATCGCCTCCCGCGCGACGCCGACTGAACGGAAACTTAACGGAGGCATTAGTGGCGTACAATGGGCGATGCCCTCCTCCACCTCCCTTCTCTGGAACAAGCAGCCGGCTCTATAGCTGGCGACTGGCTGAGCACGAGCCTAGCTTCGCAGCAATGTAGAGTTGATGAGACGGAGTGTATAGGTACAGTATACATCCTTGTAGGGTTATAATCCGTTCGGGAAGTGAGCCGTAGACGTTTACGTCTACATACGGATCTTCATCGCAAGTTGAAAACAGCGCCGCCCTCCCAAAATCCTCACTTCCGCGCCAACAAGATTCTTTCGATGCCGAGCGGAAGGTCTATTAAACCGTCGACGACAAACCGGATGGACGCGTATAGGAAGATCGTTATAGAGATTTAAGGCGGGAATAAACTTCATTAACCCACGGTCGGGTATGCAGAGGTGGCAAGAGGAGGATAAAAGCCGGATGTTTTTGGTATGACAGCTGAAATGTAGGATTCTGAAAGAGAAAAAGAAAAAGAAAGCGTTCCCGCGTCGTTTCTCGCATGCGTATATATAGTTAACACCAAGAGCTTGGATATCAAACCGGCGATCACTGTCATGGGGTGAAACGCCTTTTCGCTGTTTATGCTTGAGTGTTATAAAACGGGTTTTATAGACAGCTGCACGTTGGAGCGGCAGGCTGGTCCTAACGCTCTCCCGCACCCCACATAAAAAAGAAAAGAAAACCAGTAAAAACGTAGTAACTGCTTCATTTACATTTTTTTTTCTCTGGCTCACTTTATACAAACGTGTGGAGCACAATCGATGTGGATGTCTATAGTTAGTAAACGCAGCTACACAACTTGTCCACCCTGCGCTTTGTTATTCCGTACGATGACGACCTTAAGGCGTGACTGCGTAAAATTAAAGACGTTAGCGCACGTGGCACAACCGAGGAATTGAAGCCGATGAGTTCTCAAGGCGTGTTCACTTATACGAATCCAATTCTTCCCTCATCGGAATGTGGCCATGCACCAAGACTGTGAATTCGAACACGTAATCTATATAGCGCTCGGTGGTATTTAGTACCATACACTGTAAACTAATTTATACCCTTAAGAATGCACAAGGGTGTGAATCGGTCTATAAAAACTAACATCCTTACACCCAGGTGCATAAGGGTGTAAGGTTACACCCTTATGAGTGCTCCCTTACACCTTTAAGAATGCACAAGGGTGTGGATCGATCTATAACTCACACCCTTACAGCTGCAGCATGGACCGTACCGACGTTCCCCAAGTTTTTCCACACAGAACTTCATTATATGTATAATCGAAATTAATCTCCGCTTCAGGTAGATACAGTGGGGGCTCCATGAAAGGTTCCTGTCAATAATCACACCTAAGAAGCGGTGAGACTTCTGGTATGTAATAGCCTGGTCATTGAGAGAAACAGGGTACGGTGTCACGGGTTTGCGCGTAAAGGCAATGAGCGCACATTTTTCGATGGACATAGTAAGGCCTTGTTTTCGGAGATACGAACAAGTTAGGGTGGCTGCCCGCTGAATTCTTGCGCGCACTTGAAGACGAGTCACCGCAGAAGACCAAAGACAAATATCGTCGGCGTAGATCGACAGGTGTATTGTATTGGGTAATAGCTGTACAGAACACTGTTTCTGGGCTTTTTACGATACAGCTTGCCGGTTTTGGCGAACACATGCAAAACAAATATTCGTACCCTCCAAAGTTTGCAAGGCCAGGCTCTGCGTACATGTGTTGGACTTCCACGATGCGCCTAGACTCATGCAACAATTGTGATTGTTAGAGAATACTTGATTCCAACATACATCACGGTTGACAACCTCAGACCACACATTCGACACCTGTGTCGCGTATCCAGTCATCACATTGCTGCTTTGCCGGCACAAAGACCTCAGGCCACGTTTTCTAAACTTGTTGCGATACATCGAGGATGCCTTCCATCGGGATTTACACCAGCAGCAAGACCACTGTCACCGCCATGGTGTCTACGGCAGTCACAAGTACACCTCACGATTCCGGGAATTACGAACAAGCTCCGTCATTCCACGGTAGCTCTACGACAGTTGACATTGTCATTGCTGAACGATGCATATGAATTAAGGACGCAGGTTTACACCGATGGATCTGTCTCAGCCACCAGCTCCACAGGCACTTTTATCATCCCGGCCTTACAAGTCACAAGGAAGTTCAAAGTGTCTCACATGACGACTTTCTACGGCAACAGAACTTGCCGCCTACGTGCTGCTGTTAATCACATCGTAGGAACACCACCTCGAAAGTGGGTCATTTTTTGTGACTCCAAGGCAGCCCTTCAGAGTCTGCAGTCAGCATTACGACGCAAGACACATGAACAACTGGTGTTTGAGACCAAAGAGATTCTCCATCAAGCCCTCATGAACGGACATGACATCATCTTTCAATGGCTGCCGGGGCACTGTGGCATCCTCGGTAATGACCTTGCTGATGATGCCGCCCGGTCAGCTCATAAGGAAACCCTGACTGTTCCTATACCCTTATCAAGGACAGACGCTGCGAGGGGTCTTCGTTTACTCTCTCAAGCCGAGACAGAAACGTCATGGAGCAGCCCGATTTTTACGAACTGTCATCTCCACCAGGCTGGATCCTACACTGAGGCTACAAATTCCATCGAACTTCCCCCACCATGATGCAACTTTACTTTGCCGCCTCTGGTTAGGGGTGGCTTTTACGAAAGCGTACTCATTCCTTCTGGGCATGTCCGACACATCAATCTGTGACTCGTGCAACTGTGAGGAGACGGTGGAACACGTGTTGTGTTTTGGTCATCTTAATGACACCGAACGTGACATTCTCCGGAGTGTGTTAAACCGATTAGACAGCAGACAGTTTTCAGAGACAAAGATTCTTGGACCGTGGCTCCACGCGTCGCAGGCTTACAAAGCGACGCGGGCATTGTTGCAGTAACAGTTCATGAAGTCGACTTGCCTCAGTGACCGATTGTGAAGTGTTGGACAACCGCACGTGTTCATACTGCGAGTACTTTCTTCCCTCTCTCTCCTTTCTTTTCATCCCTATAAACCCCTTCCCCGTGTAGGGTAGCAAACCGGACGTGCTTCTGATTAACCTCCCTGCCTTTCCTTCTTTTTTCCTCCTCCTCCTCCTCCACACCCTTACACCCGGGTACATAAGGGTGTAAACTTTACGCCCTCATAAATGCACCCTTACACCCTTAAGAATGCACAAGGGTGTAGATCGGTCTATAGCTCACACCCTCACACCCGGGAGCATAAGGGCGTAAATTAGTTTACAGTGTAATACGCACCACAAAGCTTGGGACGGCGGTGCGCGTGCTCGCTTTCGAAGAGAAACACCCCTCCGTTCGCGTTATGTAGAGCATTTGTCACCTATACAGTGTTCGCACGACAGTGCACACGTACGAGCGTGCTAAACGCGCTGACAGAGAGGAAAGCCGCGGCGTGGTCGAACGCCTGAGGGTAGGGCAGTTTGACCGGCGCCATCGCCGCCGAGCTTCACGGCCATAGGGAAGCCGTGTACGGCCGCCGTGGATAGCCGCAGGCCGAGGCGTTGCAGGGGCAATTATAAAGCCGGCACACGTATACACGTACACACACGTATTCCGCGACGTCTCTATATAAGAATGTTGCCTTCATTATTTTTCTTTTCTTGTCTTTCTACCTGCCTTCCCAAGCACGGTCTCGCGGCCGACGGAACTTCCCACATACACGTGAGAGCTTGTTTAGGCCTGCGTCTATTCGTTTCTCTATTTTGTCTCCGTGTGCTTTCTTTCTTTCGTTCTTTCTTTTGTTCGTTCTTTCTTTGCTTCTGTACGTTGCCTCGTTTTTCTTCGTAGTTATACGTGCATTGACACGTTTTGCGCATGGGATATCGCCGCAGGAGCTATAGGTGCGCGTGCTCGACACGACAAAATGAGGCTCTTATTTCGCTCACAGAAGACGTTCACAGTAAGGACGCGTTGTTGTTGCTGGTTTTACCTATGTATAGTTAGTCAACGCCTGGTTATAGAGATGTCTCGAGAACGGGACGTTCTTAAGGGGCTCGTCTGGAATAGCGATCACTTCTTTCCTTTTCGCTCCAATGCGCGTTCCAATAAATTTCAACGCGCCAGTTTTCTTTTTTTATAAGACAAACCGGACGCCGACGGTGGTCGTGGCAACTGCATTTACAGCGCCAGCCATGTAAATCGATGCTCTGAAAAGGGCCCTCGCTCTTTAGCGTTTTCGACCATGGCCACAATTTCCATTGTCGAAGTGTGATGCTGGCGAGCAAGTGACTGAAGCTGCCGCGCCGCAGCCGTTAGAGCGGTGCATTATAACGGTGCACACAGATCTTGTTTATGAGCCGAGCGCTGCAGCTTTATCTGCACTATCGTCGGTGCCGATTTCGCAGTGGAGCTCGGCAGCCAGTGAAATATAGAATGTCGTGTCCGTTCTCGAGCGCGTGGTGGTGATCCCTTGTCAACTTAAGAAATTCAGTAAAAACGGCCCACCGCAAAATGAAACTGCACTTGTTCTTCGTGACTTCGTCGTTAGACGTCACGGAAATGACCCAACCGAATTGTAACTGAGGTTGAACAGCGCGAATAAAACAAGGACACGAAGAAACAAATGACACAGAGAAGTGCTGACTGCGAACTGGAAGTTTATTTGAAGTTCACCAGCCATTTTATACCTTTCGCAGCATAGGCATACGTATACACCAGTAACATATACATCAGCAAAATCAATTCGTCTCAGTTATAGATATGAACCAACTAGCCCTCATCAAAGATGTTACTAACCTAATTGGCTTTTGCGCATGTGCGCAAATTCTCCTGTAGAGTTGAACAGCGGTGCATGCATTCGCCACTGCGCCCTTTAGTTAATGTCGCCGCTCGTTTTTTTTTTTTTTTTTTTTTTTTCGCTCGATTTGCTTCGTGTGCTGCAGTTGCCACGCACGTGAGCGAGCAGCAAGCCTGCAGGGTACCGTTCTGGATCTGGACATTGTCAAATACCACGCCATAATGTCAAATTCGCAAATCTTGACAGTTATGATTGACTCGCATGCAGGACTGCTATGCGGTCTCTTGTTTGGGCTCAAACGCTAATGTGGCGGAATTTGATGGTTATCCGAAAGGCAGCACCTTAAGAGTTGGATTCCTTTTAATCTCCAACAAGCTCCGCCCTTGAAATTTCAGCGTGCCTTTTCTACTCACACGAAATATTATTGGCCAGCTTAAGGAGACCATGCTTAACCACAGCTGGCACTCTCCCTCTCTTCCCTAACGACGATACTTTCTTTTTTTCTATCCGATAGACCGGTAAACACCTCTTGGAGCCAAAACCTTCTTTGCGCACGTAAAAGCGACTGGCTGCGATGAAGAGATTAATTCAAATTTCCTCGTTGCATAAGAGGCTTGCATACGGAGACCACTATCACGGGCATCGCTGTCGCCTGGGTCCCGCGTCTAATTGTCGCATTCCGGGTTCTTCCTTTCTGTCCTCCTTGCGATCTAGCGATTAAGATCTGCACCTCCGTCTATACATGACCACATTTCTACTACGCAAGCGCGACCTGTGTCGGTGCCAGAAAAATTGTCGCAGGAAAACGCTGTCGAGCAGGACGACAGCGAGAAGGGCCCACGCAAAGGCAGACTGGTCTAGACGCATGCGCCGCGTCTCGTATAATGCATAGATTACCTTCAGATGGATGGCGACTAAGGTTGTCATCGGCATCCATTCTTTCGCAACCGTTTACGAGGTAAATGTGGTTATTCCGCTTACGAGTACGTTCAGTTACGTTATAACGATGAGGGCAAAAAGAAAAAAAAAGAACGAAAGAAAAGAAAACTAGAAGAAAAGGAAAAAGACTCTCGTGTACCGTGGTTTGTGATCCGTGTTGAGATTTGGGCTTGTTAGTATACGTCATCATGAAGAGGTTTCGATGTAGCGAAACTATAGTACATGGATGCGGAGGGAAGAAGATGAGATAGACACACAGCGCTAACTTCGTTCGCTAGGAGGAGGAGGAAAAACATTTATTGAAAAAAAAAAAGTGAGAAAAGAACACGCGTCTTCCTGCTTGTGCGGGGAGGTGCCCTTAGTCAAGGGCTCACGTTCGTTAAATCGCCAACTTCGTTATCGGAAGTCAGTGCTGTGTGTCTGTCTTGTATACTACCTCCGAATCCATGAACTATACAGTTGCGCCGCACCCAAGGGCGCACTTTGGATGCAGGTTAAAAAGGAATTTGAATTGGGATAGATAACGTCTCGAAACTACACAGTTGATTATGGGGGCCACGGTATATACAGTGGAGGGCTCTGGATTATTTTTTCACCACCCGCGGTTCTTTATAACGTGCACCCAAAGCACGGTATACAATAGCGTTTTTTTTTTTTTGGATTCCACTTCCTAATAGGAATTCAGCCTCCACGGCCACGGGATCGAACCCGCGTCATCATGTTCAGTATAGCGTGACGTCATAGCCACTGAGCCACCACGCCGGTTCAAAAGTCAAAAGTAATCTGCGGTCCTGCTCTATTGAGTCCCTCGAAACCTATCGCGCAGTTATTGAACGTTAACACCCATAATTTAGTTTATATCACGTATGCACTTCTCTTAAGCAACAAGGTCTGTACAGCCGAGGACCTCGATTTTTTTTATTATTATTAACAAGCAATTGAGGCCAAGAGACAATGAAGCCAAGGAAATTAAGCACAGAGAAAATTCACTCTGCTTTAAAACTGAAATTTAAGAAACGAAAGTTGGAAAGAAAGACACCTCCTAATTCCCGCGGGAAGTTGTCATTTCTTCAACTTTTCTTCAACTAGCATTTCCTTTTTTTTTCCTCATTATTTCTACATTTCAATTTAAAAAAGGGGGAGGGGGAAATAGAAGGAAAGGCGTCGTTAATTTCACCTATGCTTCTCTGGGATTCATTGTCTGTTGGCTCGATATAGTTCGGGCTCTTGAGGTCAACGGCTTCGTCGATACGAGAAGCATTACACTATAGAGTAACACATATGAAAAACAAGGTACCTTGTTTCCAAATGCAGTGCAAGGACCGACCGGTGCACTATTCCTGCAGCCGTGTCACCGACGTTGCTTCCTCTCACAGTCGAACGTAAACTATCCGGTTTTACGATACAAACTTATCTCTAATGGTAACCGAAAGAGAAACAATAGAAAAGAACCCAAAGAGGAAAGAAACTCGACTGCAAACTCCGCGAGCTGTAAAATAAGTTTAGGGGAACGTGTATTGCATTCAATTCGCAGTATACAGCCCTCCACGCCACATAACTTGGAACATCCAAAGAAAACCGCGTGTCCTAGCCCGTGGGGAAGAAGATGGTCGGATAATATCGGCAAGAAACACATGGCTTCGACTACGTATTTGATCACGTGGACGATCACGTGGACGCTCGTTAAAATTTCCGCCGGGACTTGTGTGCAGCCGAACGTGACTGATTTATCTGGCGGTTGCTCGCAAATGTCCCCACGCTATGGTTGCCACGTCCTCGGCGACAGCAAAATGTAGCAACATTGAATAGAGGTTGAAATAAGGGGAAGCTAAGATGTATATACTACTATCAAATGTTTGCCGCGGACACAACAGCTAGTATTACTATTACTTGATACGAAAGACACCAAACGATATCTAGCAATGTCCCACGTAAAAAAAGAAAAAAAAAAGTGTTTTCTTCGTATGAGTGCACCTTTTTTTTTTTTCTTTTTTTTTTTTTTTGTCGCCATGTATATTATGTTGTGCTGTTTCGTTCGTGCGCACTCTTGCTTTGATAGTTTTCTTGTAATGTCGTTGTGTCTTGACGGTTATGTTGTAGTGTTGTATGTGTGCATTCACTGCTATACAACCTCGTTATATATCCACACTGCGAGCATTATGATCGTTATTTAATAAGATCATGTTTGCTACACCTTCCGCTCAGGAGGCCAAAAACAGGCGGCGCGCCGCGCATTCGCGAACTAACATCTCCTTTTCTATTATTTCAATATAAAAAAAAATTAGCGGAGGCGCAATGCTAAAGAGACAACGGAGCTGATGGGCACCTAGCTGGTCCTGGCTTTTAGGGCTAGGCTAAGCACTACCAAGTCATCCCCAGCATTTTCCGGAATTTATTGATTATTGATCGATTATCGATTAGCTATTAATCGATTACTGACTAAGCTTAAGTAGTCCCAACCATGCTTAGCTGGACTTATCCAGGCTCAGCTTCGCTGGTTCACAGGGGTATGTGGAATTGCGCTTGGACCCTTTCTGCACGACCTCCAGCATCGGCCCACATTTTTTGTGGATGACTAACGGAATAACGGCCGGCTTAAACAGCTCCGCTGTTAAAAACAAGGGGCTACTTCAAAAAGAGAGTGTCACTCAACGCAACAATCCCGTGATGGCGTGCTTGAAATAAGAAAGTCAAACGCAAAGCCACTACGAAGCGAGAGAGAGAGAGAGAGCGAAAAGCTTGTTCCCGCTTAAACATAACGTGACTGAACAAGACATGCACCGCGCATATCGGCGCGAGCTACACACAGTGTATATACGTTTCGCAAAGCTGGCGTAACGAACACGCCGAGATTGCAACAGCGCCATCTGGGACAACACCAACGCACGGCCAACGCAAAGCACTGTACACACGCGCCTTGTTTCACACAATACGCAACCGTACTGTGCGCGATCACTGCAGTTCTGTACAATAGACGCGCTGGCCATTCGTATTCACGGCAAGCCGCAACATCGTATATTAGAGCTGGATTTATTCTTCCTCTGCCGTTCAGCTCACGTGGGCGCGTTGGCGTGGCTGTACGTTATATAGTTGCGTTCAGTGACAGCCACACGCGATTTTGTATGCATTGCACAAGTGGACGTGTATACGGCGCTATAAACCGCGCCACTGAGCAGCTTGCTGCTACGCCCATATCGCTTTTATTAATTTCTACGCGCTGTCTTTTGAGTCTCGCCGTAGCTCTTACTGTACTGCTGCTCTCGTTGGAGAGGGTTTTTACGGCCGCTGAGATCGTCTAGACGGCATTGCGTTACGTCCAGGGCGCGAGCGCGCGGCACATGTACAAATGACGCCGCCACCGCCGACGACGTACGGCGTCGCGCCAGGCAGAGAGCACCGCGCACGGGGCAATAAAAAGAAAGCCCGCGATTGCGGCTGCAGGGCCCGAAAATCCGCGAGAACGAACGTGAGCCGGCGTCGGCAATGATCCACATCGCGCGCGCCCTGCGAAACGCGAGCACTGTAGCTTTCCGAGGCATGCTGCGGGCGCGTGGGTTCTTTTATTATTTCCGCGCACAGTTCTTGCCTTGTTTATTACCGCGCGTGTGCAGTACATATAGACCCCGCGCACATACACGAACGCAGACGAACAAACGCAGACACACGTGCCCGAATACCGGGCACGGCTTCTTCATCGGTGAAGCAGCGATATTGGGGAGGGAAAAAGGTAGGCGAAGGGGTTGCGGTTTTGGCGACAAAGCTGCGACAGAGAGAGATCCTTTTGCGGCTGAGCTGGTTGCATTTGTGCGGGGTCGAGCGCACTCAGGCAGATTGAATCGGCCCGGTTAAATAGTAGCGACTGTATGAGAAAAGCAGAGCTGATCTGGAATCGTCGGTGGCTATAGATAAGGAGTGGCATGTGTATAGAAAAAGAGAAGCCATGGAATCTCGGCTCTTATACGTGGTTTGCACAGAGAGCAACGTGACTTTACTGTTGTGTTACCGTAACGACAAGGGCGTTGCCCTGGAATTTGGACCACTGGGGGTTCTTTAACGTGCACCTAAATCCAAGTACACGGGTGTTTTCGCATTTCGCCCCCATCGAAATGCGGCCGCCGTGGCCTGGATTCGATCCCCGGACCTCGTGCTTAACAGCCCAACACCATAGCCACTAAGCAACCACGGCGGCTAAGGATGAGAGTAATAAACTCAACAAAAATAGACGCATAACCATCGATGTGCTCCTCAAACTTGTTTCGATGAGACTCGCTGATCGTCGCTGTCTTCAAGATATACAGAATGACAGCGAGATAAAGAAAGATAAAGATCACGGTGAAGTGGGAGAAGCAGATGATTAGAAGATTAAAAAAAAAGATATTGATGACGACGGAGATGAAGATGAAGATGTGGAAGGAGACCATAAATGGTAATTAGGCAGAACGGAAAAGAAGAAGAAGAAAGAAAGAAAGAAAGAAAGAAAGAAAGAAAGAAAGAAAGAAAGAAAGAAAGAAAGAAAGAAAGAATAGGAGGGAAGACGCGATAGCGAAGAGTGGTGGAGAAGGACAGAGCAAGAACCGCGTCTCGGTATAGACAAACATATATAGAAACACACAGACGACCCGTCCTCTCTTCGTCCACTATTTTCCAGACGGCGTGCGAACCGTTTTTCTTGTTTCTTGCCCGACACGAAGCATCCCGACGACAGCTCGAGCACGGATTCGGCCTCGATGGATATCGCGGTGATGGTCGCGTCTCGCGCGGACCAAGTCGCGCGGTAAGGGTTCAGTGACCGTGATCGAGTCGTTAAACTCGAGCTAAATTGTTCTAATTGGCGGCAGATCGTCCCGAGAGACACGCTCGAGGTGCGTGTACGCGCGAGTGTTCGTGCGTATATATACGGTGTATACGCTTATAACGTTCGCTCCTCTTTGGGACCACGCGCGCCAAGCGGTCGAAGTACTCGTTTAATATAGCGCCTGTCGCTCGGGGGCCGTTTAGGGTCTCGCCGGCCTAAACGGCTGTTCATTAGCGTGTGTGTACGCGGGCGACACTTCGAGCTGCGTATCGGTGCCGAAGATCGGGGGCCCCCGCGCGCCAGCTGGTTCGGTAGATCGCGAGGAGCGACAATGTTGCATGCCAGGGTCCGATACCGACGCCCCAAGCGGCCGTCCCGTTGATAAGCCTGCACTGAAATCAGTGTGCGGTAGTTCAGTATGCGTGAACGTATGGACGAAAAATGCATATATTAGACGCAGGTGTTATACGGAGTGCAGGCTGCAGTATTTCGGGTCTCTTCGTATAATCTGTCCGTCTGTCCACTTCGTTATCTTGTTGCCTTTGCGCTTCTAGCTACCGCGTCCGCGCCTTATCTTCAGTTGTTCGCGCCCTCACATATATCTATTTAGACAGTCTACACAGAACGTCTATATCTCGAAGCGACGGTTAAGTGTACTCGAAATATATAGACGCTTTAAACAGAGTGAGAGAATAATATATTCAAGCGGTGGATCGAGACCTAGTGAGGGAAATGGGAAACAAGAATGGAGATCGGGCTAACTTATTTGTCGCACGATTCACTCTGGAATCTTCACAGGAGAAGCTATACAGTAAGTTAAACGTCTTTACTGCGAAGTGTGATTGTCTATATATGTATAACAGCCTGTATAATTGTAACCTTGTACTTTTGGAGGACTCATATATCTATGAATTTTCTGTAAACAACCGGTTAAAGTATAGATCACAAAAAACCACAGAAAACGGAATCGCTAACGAATGTTAACTGTAGACTGCACTATAGAGACGTTATATATATATATATATATATATATATATATGCACGATAAAACGACAGGTCTACATGCGGGCGAAAGAGGCTTAAAAGAAGTCTATATAAACAATCTGCAGACTTCTTATAGGGCATTTTTTTTTTGTCCAGGACTGTGTTCACATTTCGAGAGTGTCTTGTATACTTCCTTTCTTTTCGCGCTTTCATCAACAAACAAGATGCTATCGGCACTCGGAAAACAGAGAACCGCAGATTGCTTGTCATCGCGGTTGGCTAAATATAACGCGGCGAAACGTATATAGCATACACTGCAGTAGCCTCCTTAAAGGGATCGCCAGAAATAGCACGGGTTTAATGTTCCGTGCGATCGCGGGTGAAACAGACACCCGAGAATTTCACGAGTTCGAGATAGATTTTGCGACGCAAACCGAGACAAGGAAGAAAGGAAAGAATCACGTGACGCACTGGTTGAAGTGTTCGCGACGAGCCCCTTACATACACAGTGCAACCCCATCGATTTGAAGACGAAAACAGCGAGTGTCGAGGGAGAAGTTAGGGCTATATACCGAATAACCGTGGCCCTGCGAATGACAGCACAACGTCTGAAGCAAGATGCACCCTCGTGTACCGCGCTTTATGTTCAGAGCGACAGAGTTACAGAGCGACAGGATAGCCAAAACTACAGCCGGAGCCCTCTACTATAATGGCACCGCTAATAACTCGTGTTACTTTGGAATATGAAATTCAATCAATAAATCAATCCACAGCGCCGCCCACATAAGTTACCCCATACCCGAGACAAATGTTATGGTTATACTGGCAGTGGTACGTATATTTCGAGTATCGAGAGCCGTCGGGTGGGGGTGATGAGGCGCCACGGCATTTGTTCGTAAAGCAAAATGAAAGCCTGCATAACTTTCAGTTTTGCATTTAAGAAAATGTCCTATCGTAAAGACATGTCTAATCCTCAAGGTAAAAAGGGAAGTATATAGTGTATTTTAAGCATTCAAAACTTACAGAAAAAAGAAGTATATTTACGAGTTGGCTGTGGCAATGTAGAAGAGGACTCGCGATTATACTATTCCACTCGTTCCCTATATATGTAGGCACTTCCGAAGCTTCTGAGTCGCGCGTATAAAACAATAAATTCTCGTTGCTACACGACGCGCTAGAAAAGAAGAAAATTATTACCGAAAGGGCTTAAGATTGTTTCGCAATAACAGCGAATACGAAGGTGTACGTATAGACTTTTATACGCTTTGCGCTTAGAGAACTAAAAGGAAAGTTTACGGGGTCGCCCGCGAAGGCTGGTCAATTTACGAGCCCGAGCGAGGGTGTCCATGCGTCGCCGATTCGTTGGCCAAGACTCGGTCGATCTATTTTGCCGTCGGCGGTAAAGCGCTTTGAAGTAATGTACGCTCGCGCCAAAGGAACAGCCCCGAAAACGAACATATATCCAGGCATGCCGGCGTTCCTCGCTAATACCTAATACCTGCCTGAAATCTTTTTTCTTTCATTTTTTTTTCTTTATTTTCGATTTAGGGGGCGCCTCAGGTATAAGAAGTGCTCAGCGACACCTTCGTTCAAAGCAACCATCTTTATATGAAAGCGGTTTACTCGAAAAAAAAAGAAGAAAAAAAAAAGAGAAAAAGAAAAGTGAACGAATCAGTGAAACATACGTTTTATTGATTCGTTGATCTGTAGGAAAGACTTTTGCGTCTGGGAGATCATGACTGTGCTATTCAACAGGAGAGCCACAGTTGGCGCGTTTATGTAGAGAAGGCGCGTGCGTCACTTTCACAGTCAGACTTCATCGAGATAGATAGATAGATAGATAGATAGATAGATAGATAGATAGATAGATAGATAGATAGATAGATAGATAGATAGATAGATAGATAGATAGATAGATAGATAGATAGATAGATAGATAGATAGATAGATAGATAGATAGATAGATAGATAGATAGATAGATAGATACTTCAACGTTCAGACAAGGCGCCTACGTGCACACACACACGCGCACACACATACACACACGCGCACGCACGCACATACACACATGCACACACGCGGTATATAGAAGAGAACGTTCAGAGAGACACGCCCGACAAATTCTTTGACACAAAGAGGAGCCGTGGACGCATGAACGCACAGCTTGCGCATAAAGCAGACTTTTGCGAGCAGCGATTCATGACTGGTGCACACGCAACGCCACCCGCACGCAATGCCCCGCATTATGTAGACAGAACTCTTATATAAGAAACGGCAAGGATACTGCAGATTGTAAGGTCGTATAACCCTTTAGGCTTAGAGCGGGCCAAAAGCAAAGCTGCGCCAAGGAAGATTTTTATTTTATTTAGTGCATTTTACTCTCTCTTTCTTTTTTTCTTCTCAGAAAGAAAAAAGAAAAAAAAACAGGCGGGAAAAGGCGCGGTGAGGCGTCGAAGGGCATCGGCCACCGGTGGAGATCAGTGGCCCGCAAGAAAGTATACTGAAGGCTTTAGAAAACGAGGTGACCGTTTCGGTACGTGTTTATACGTGTGCTTTGCACCGCGACAGACAACGCACGATGGATGAGAACGCAGTGTAACCACTGAGCGATCACAGTACATTGTTATCACTGATCAGTCCCCGATAAACTTCTATATCGGTTCCTAAGGATCCAAGCTCTTTCACGGTCAGCGGCATGAAGATAATCTGGCGCACTAATGCCTACCCTCTCAATTTTGGCGGCTAAAGATATATCCCTTACATTTTCTTTTTTTTTTAATTGCGACGGAAAGTATTATATCGTACTTGAACTTGTTCGTGAATACTCTGATCTGAAGCCTCTTGTGTGTCACGTGTGCCTCCGAGATCTGTAGTCACAAAATATTTTACTTCCGACAGCGAGTTACACATATACGAAGTGCTTGCATTGGTTCTGTGAACTTGTGAAGTAGAACGATAATGCAGAGGGATACTGCAGAGGGAAATCATAGGCAGCAGTTACAATGCGTGTCGCCATCCGTAACTTCTTTACTCTCCCCAATCCAACTCTATTTTTGGTTCATTATCTTCTTGTTTATATCACTTCATCAATGTTCTTCGCCAAGCCTGAAATTTCACGTCAGTCGGAGTAAAATTTACAAGAGCGAACCGAATACAGGCAAATGTGACATCAGTCGTAACGTTCCAGCATGACATGACTCCTGTTGCTGATGTAACGTTTATTTTGCCCCTGTGAACTGAATAACATCAATGCCATCTTTAGAGATAACATTAAATATAACCAAAATGTTAAAGCTCGCACGCGACTAGCTTTTACCGCCGTTTAATGTAAACGAGCGTTGGTTTCCTACAATTGTGAGAACGAGCGCCTCTATTACTTTATAGATGTTGCCATGTTAGGGCGTGTAGAAACGATTTATATGGGAGACACGAATGGTCACAGCTGCTAGCCGGCATCAAAGAGCGTATGAGCAGCGGCGTCCACCCGATCTACCGTCTGATCGCTACACATGTATCGGGTGCTGCCCCTACACCTTTGAAAGGCGTCAAATTGCCATGTCGCACACGTGGTGACCAACCACTGCGAGGCTAACAAGAACGTACAAGCAAAGCAGCTGGCGGCTCACCTTTGGCCGAAGCTACCGACGCACGCACTCGCTCGCAGCTGACACTATTCGCATTCACGAGCACAACCAAGACTTCGCTATAGTACAATACATGCAAGCTCGACACCCGCGGGAGATATCATAAATCTCGAAGCTAGGCTACTTGCGTAAGTGACTACGTTGTAACATGTTTTGTCCTTACTCTTGCAAAACGTGGCCGATATGCACTGTATGGTGAGAAACCCCCGTTGCTTCGAGAGAGAAAGAGAGAAAAATTTCCTAATTTAAACAAGATTTCTATATACCGTTCGTGGCTCGGTGAGGTGCTGCAGATTTCTCCCTTATCGGTTTGACGGGCGAGGTCCCGAGCAGCGGCTGCGTAAGCTAAAGTTGTTAAGGCAGATGTTGCCGCACTAAGGCGATATCGGGGCTATTTATTTTCAGCTTGCGTTCGGACAGGCTGCATGCATGTCTTAGCGTTTGAAAGCCCGGTTGGGACGAAGAGAGATTAGACGAGTTGCGTTCACCGGCGGATTAAGAAAAAAAAAAAAAAAAAAGAAGTGGGGAGAGGGGGATAAGAGGGAGGCAGGAGGTGGCCAGGAGCGGGTTCGAAAGATTGGGTAGGGGATCCTGGGCACTGTCTCAAAAAGAATACAGAAAAAAAAAGAAAGGACTTAAATCTGTAATATGCGGCAAGTAATCGCATAATCGCCTTCTTAAAGAGGACACTGAAGAGAGACATTAAATCAGTTTAAGCTGATAAAGTTCTTCCAGAACTTCCTTTTTTCGTTAAGTTTGAGCTCGAAAGAGGTCGATCACTAGAAGAAAAAATGAAAGCAGATCTTCCTTTTTTTTTTTCTAATTTCGAGCCAAAGTCCCATCGTGGATACATCACTGTGACATTACGGGTTACCGCGTACTTCAAGTATTCGAGACTTCGTGGCACTGTAAACGTTCTCCAGACTTGTTAACTTCATCCTATGGCTGTCTAAGCTGCCAGCGTATAGTCCATCATTACCGACAAACAATTAACTACGACGGAGGAGACGCTGTAAAAATCAACGACGTCCCGAAGAGTTTAGCCCGGCCGTACTTACGAAAAAAAGCTCTTGCGTTAGAATTGTTCGTAAGAGAAAATTTCAGCCAATCTCGGTGCTGGACATATTATTAGCGAAAACTGCCAGCCAGTGGCGAACAGCAATTACGAACGAAAAGCTTTGTGAATTCGCCCACTCGATCGAGAACATCAGGGTAAGGTAGTGCTTTATACATATACATATATAATACATAGAAGCGCAATTTACTAACATAGCTCTTATTTGCTCTCTTCGCTGTCGCTTAAAGCATGGAGCGTTTTCTGCAATACACAGGTGGTGTCCAAAACATCCACTTGCAATAGCATTGCCTTCGAGATTTGTGTTTGTTACTCCAAGCAAGCGGTCGCTGGATTTGGACACCACCTATTTTGAATTAAAAAAAAATGGGGGGGCTTCGTATAATAAATAACGTACTGCCCGCCTGTTACCAACCCGGCAAGTACGGCTCGTTAAACGCATAAGTCCCAATCGCGTTGTTTACGTTGATGTTTGCGCTCATTCCTAAAAAAGAAAACTGAATTATTAACAGTGGCTCAGCGTCAGTCTCTCACATAAAATAAACGCACTCGACAAATGTTTCTGTTACCAAAAGCACGCAGAAATTATGGTCTATCTACATTGAAAAAAAAAAAATGGTAACATTAGTTGCAATAATTTCAATTCTAATATTACATGTCTTCTTCCCACTTTCTTATAACAAAATCTACAGAGAGATTACTCATGAACCGAAATATAGGCTCGAATGTGATATCCATTCGTCTTTGTTAATTCGTGTCAACGTTGCTACCAGTTTTTCTTTTTGTATATGCTTACTTAGTTATCTTTGGGTTTTAAACAATATTGTTGCGTCCCAGAAAGTGTGGTGGTGGTGTGTGGTGTACACTCGTCCTCAATTGAAAAAAAAATGTAAACTTGAAGCTTTTGTCTAAACCTGACCCTCATTAACCTTAGGCGCCAGTAGTCGCAATTATTCTTTGTTGTGCGAACGATCGGTGTTTCAAATACTTTGCTTTCGCTAACTTCCGCTCCGGCCAAATGTATTGCAACGAACGCGTGGTGTGACGAATATTCATAAGTGCTGCGATGTCTACCGAAGGTCATTCTTGTCTTGAAGGTCTTCCAGGGACGTTATAAAAAAAAAGCAAAGTTTTTCAGATATAAAAATTATATCACATAAAGATAGGATCACCCGTATATTGGAATAACAAATTCAGACCTCGATTCGATATAGAAAAATGATATAACTACTGCTTAAACATTTCTCTGACTGTCAAAAAAGCTCGTGAGCCGACGGTAAAATATCGTCAAAAAGTTACGCAGATCTAGCGCACCTGTAGGAGGCTACGTGAATCGAAGCTTCTGCGAAGCGGATAATTAAATGCTAAAGAACTAAATGCGACAAGCCGGAGCATCCACAGGTCCACTGGGACATACCCAGTTGCTCAAGAATAGGCTGGCCCGAATTTAATAAATGTAAGAAAATCAAAGAAGCCGTTGAATATCATGCGCTATTTCACTAACAGATATTTGTGCTTAACAAATAGATATGACCCGATGCATTATATGTACAGGTTTCATGTAGTGACTTATTGTTTGATTGGGCTGAGTAAAAGGCGCGAATGAATGAATGAATGATCGAGTAAATGTAATTGTCCGGTGAGAGTAGCATTATATGTTGTGGTTCATTTTCGTTTTGAAGCTATGTGTGAATTTTTCTCTCTCATATAGACACTTTCGGCTATGAGTATGTGCTGTAATGCCATCTTATGATGCCTTTCTCACTTGGTTCGCATAAAGATGGAGAAGAAGACAAGACCCCACGTCGAAACGTTGGCTCTGGAGACATCTCTTGTGAAACCACTATCGTTTACTTGTTTTACCATTTGTGATATTAGTAACACGTGATAAATATTCTTATATTGATCACGTAGAAAGGCGCAGCCGGCAACCCTTTTTGGTGCTAATACATCCTTAACTTAGTAATGGCAACAACAACAACAATAATAATAATAAAGGATTTCAGGACATTTTTGGTTTGGCTAGATAACCTCTAAAGAACAGCGCACGAAACCGCACCGCCTTATCTCTATACGTGCTCACATGAAGCCTGTTCACAGGGTCTCTGTTTAATTATTCCTTCACGTTTCAGCAAACACAGCCTTCGTCATTAAGACAAAACAACTCTTGTAACAAGGTGAACCGCACTTCTATTTATGCGGTCACTCGGGTGGAACGACTAGCACGTCCTCATTATAGCAAGTGGATGTAAGCAGTACACATGATTTCCCTGCCAGTTTATTTGCGGGCCCTCTGCTGACGGAATACACGTTATATTGGCAAGAAATCTCACGTTGGACGTCACGCGTATAGTAAAGGCGTGGTGGGGTGGCCACAGGCATTTCTGTACTTTCCTCCCTAGCCACGAGAACGCTCGCAGACTGTATTTGTTTTTACTATAATGACGCGGGGTGGCCCGCTGACACGTACAAGGTGATGAACAAATGGACAGTATGCAATAAGCCAGCGGAATGAAAGAGAGACAGAGAGAACTACCGTGGTGAATTCATATGACATACAGAATAGCGAAGTCACTCTAAATAAGCAATAGTAGGTATATACATAACAAACATTTACTGTAAACAGTCACAATAATAGACACGTTCGCACGTTTCAGTCACCTCGAAGCGCTAGATTCTATACGAGTAAACGCCGGCAACACTGAGCGTTACGCATGGGTTAGTGGCCAACATTGGTGACATAACGGTTAGACGCTGGTTTAAATTCCCTCATCGGAACGCGTAATCTTTTAAAGCGAATAGTTTAGAATTAGTTAGAATGGTTACAATAACGTGGAGTAGTTTGAATTAGTGAAAAGTTAACAATCTATACCGACCGTAGGAAGCAGCTTTTGACTTAGCCCATCGATTATTTTAGAAAAATTCTTGAAAATCGCAATATAGAACACCTGAAGTATCAAGTATTACGTTTTACAACTTTGTAAGCAATAAAAAATAATAAAAAAATACATCGCAGTTCTGCAAATTGTGCCTACACTCAGGCATCTAAAGCGGACAAAACTGATGTATTATAGGCCACTATGTAATACACCATAGATAACGAGTGATACTTTTGCAATACATTCGTAAATATAGTACCGATTCTGCAGAAGCTGTAAATCAATCTATCGCTTTTTCCCCACTTGAGATGATTTAGCACATACAGTTTGCAGAAGTGAGGTACCTGTTTTTAGTACTATATTAATTATAATATCGTAATAATTAGTATCGTCATGTCTGCGCAGCGCAAAAGACGAGGAACGAAGAAAGAACACAATACACGCAGCGCCTGTGTTGTGTTCTTTCTTGTGTCCTCGCCTTTCGCGCTGTGCAGACATGACGATATTGAATCACCAACTGGCCCAAGCTTCCACATTATCAATACGCAGTAATTAATTGTATTAGTAATTAATTGTGTAGCAATTAATTGTATACTTTGGGCCTTCACTTCTTTCTTTTGCATGTTAATGTTGTCCATTTTCCGGCAATCTCTGTATAAATTTGAGGCCCTATGTCAAAATTCTGCTTGCCTACAGTCAGCAGAATTCATGTTCGCCTCTTAAATGCAATACATTTAATTAAAATCGGTTTAGCGGCTCGAAAACAGGAACATTTCTGCGTTTAACAGGTATTTGACTAGGGAAATCAGAGTTTGTCACGAGAAAAAAGTTACTTCTTAATATACGCGGTCGGGTTTTCAAGAGCCGGTAAAGCTTACTGTTTCGACGAAAAGCGAAGAGCAGAAGTGTCAACGTTGTCGTCTGCTCGTTACAAACAAGCGGCTTGTCTATAGGCTAAATCATTCATTCCAGTAAGGGAGCGATGGGTGTGTTACAAAAAAAAAAAAAAAGAATGCTTCATAGCCGAATAAACTCACGACGAAAATTCGACGAGGAAAATATAAAAACTTCGAAATAGCCACTACGGGCACGTCAAGGGAGGTTGTAAACAAAAATTGCTGGAGTCGAGCTGACGTCTCAAAAGTGAAGCCGGACCGCCGCCATCTTACCATAGGCGCGGAAAAACGTTAGCGAATACCAGTGAATATACGGAGCGCTTCCTTCGCACTTCGTGCTACTTAAGATGGCTAATTTTGGCGTACATCTAGATATCGTTCGACGTCTTTATTTCCTTCACAGTTTCTAGAAGGAAGCCTAAACGTTTTGTCAAACTTTATGGCACCCCACGATATCCATGCGCAAACAAGGAGGCTCCCACAACTAAGTGCACTGCAACCTCAATTACATTCCCGGTTATACTGTCGGTTGCTGCTCGTTTTAATTATCGAGTTTACGTTTTATTAGATCAATGCCCAACCAAATACACAATGTATTCACCCGAGCAAATAACCTTTATTCCACACGAACGATCCCACCCACGCCTAAAGTTTACTGCCCCTTATAGTAGACTAGACTGTCCTCTCGAACTTTTCAGTTTTTCACGCGCCCATCTATGCAAGGGTGCGCTGTCACGTCGCCTGCCCTAGGGAGCCTACATAAAACAGCGTTGCATGTAGGCTCCTTTCTCACATCGTAAGGAAGTGGCTACATAGCAATTCGTCACACGAATTCCGCGTTGACCTGCGCTTCCTGTTCTTTGTCCGGAAACGCCGGCAGCGCTATGAATCTGTCTCTCTCCCCTGTACCTTCTGTCCCTTTGTCCTTTTTAAAGAGCGGGGTAAGCGATCTGTTTCCGCAGTCACCGCGAGAACTGTATATATATACATATATGTATATATATATATATATATATATATATATATATATATATATATATATATATATATATGCGTGCCGTGCCGTGGTTATACGTGCAGTCCGAGGTTCGTTGCGCGTCGGGTGTCCGTGTCCGGGATGCGTGACAGAACGCTGCGGCGACTCGCCACACACGCCATTCGCATTATTCTTTAAAACCCGCGCCATGTTCGCCGTGCACGCAATCTGGAGACTATAACGAGTTTCTTACAGCTATGCCTGCGGTAGAAGTGGTGCTGGCGGTGCTCCATGTATACGCGCGGGACTATACAGTGAAACGCCTTTATAACGAAGTATAAGCGGAAATCGGAATATCCTTCGTTGTACTAGGTCACTTCGTTATGAAGGTCGTCGAGTCCGCGTGAAATAATCGCGGTGAAAGTTTCAAATGAAGCTTTATTACGGGTACGGCGCCGAGATGCTTACTTTTAAACATGTGGCTTTTTTTTCTGCGCGCGGTTGCTTCACAGAGTAACTAACTGGTGCGAATACGGTATATTGTAGAGGATTAAAGTGGGCTCGGTTGGAATGTCAGGCAGTGACGCAAGGAACAGTCAAAGAATGTGGAATGCCGCTAGCGCCTCTCGAGTTGCCAGTACTCAAGTCGGTGATGACGAATACTTGACGTTGCCTTCAGAGTCACTGACTCATGTAGACTTATATGTTGCCAACGCAAAGTTACAACTGAGTCCACGCGAGTGCTTTGGGGCAACTTCGGCCTAAAGGAACAAAAGGCGTCCAGGGGGCGCGTAGATTGTTTCCTTAAACAGGCAAGTTATCTGAAAAACTTCTGCAAGACAGAAAGCTGGGCCAGGCCACGATGCCACCTTCGTTATACACAGGTCCTTTTCTGGTAAAGGCGGTCGTTGTAACGTTGTTGTTGTCCAGCAAAGGTGTGACTCGTAGCCACTACATGCATGGCGTCGGCCAAGAAATGAATGGATTATTCCAAGCAATTACTGGAAAATAAGCTTTCAGTAAAGACATAGAGTAAATGATGTTAAAAAGGCAAAATCACACGTTTGACTTTGTAACGTGGTTCCGTTTTCTTCGCCCACTTGCACTATATACGCGATTAAACATTACTGAAAGATGTACTATGGCTGAACCGAGGCTTTTTTGTGTAGATTTCGTTTTACGAAACCTTTACACATTTGTGGCCGTGACCAAGTTTTAGGCTAACCCACGTTCGAGACACGCAGAACTATCCATATCCAGGCGCCCCATATGGTGGCAGGGCGCCCGCTTGGAAACTCGCATAGACGGTGGCGTCAGACTGCCCTCTAGGTTAGGCAGCCTACGTACGATATGCAAGTGCTTGCCATGTAGACTCCCTATACTCTAAGTAATAGTGTAAGAAGCTCTACGTTAGAGACATAGCCTCCGAGATCAAGTAGCGCCCGTAATTCGCCCATCTCGGAGGCCATTCTTGACGGAGTAGCGCGAAATTTAAGCGGCGTTGCAAATCCAGATCGGATTAAGGTCCTTAGATAACTTGTTTTATCTACGGACCTTAGATCGGATCGCCTCTTCATACGCGTGCCGCCATGAACAAAGTTTCATTTTAGAGCAATAGCTGCTCATTTTAACGCTATAGCGTTAAGGGCCCCGTGTCACAGAAAATCCGGTGTCGGTACCGTAGCCGGCGTTAGCGTCCCGTGAGCGAAAATTGCCGTATATATTCTATACGGCAATAAGTTCTTAAAATTATGGGCGTGTCAAAACCACAATCTGATTATGAGGCACGCCGTAGCGGGGGGACTCCGGAATAATTTGGACCACCTGGAGTTCTTTACCGTGCATCAAAATCGAAGTACACGGGCGTTTGAAGAGGAGCGCTGTCTTCTCTGAGCGTTGCGCGGGAGCGGGAGACTTTGAGCCGTCGTCGGCAAGCGGCGTCTGACCACCCCGCGGATATCACCCGGCGAACTTCTTCACTGTGGAGGGTCCGGAATGCCAAGCGCGCGAAGCTAGCGTCGGAGACTGCAGAAAGAGCGAGCCGTTCGGCCTCTCAAAACGCTTGGACTTGTCGGCTTATAATTTATACCTGGCTTAACGATGAGTGTATACCTAAGTATAATGATTACAGCTAAATCAAAGGTTAACCAAGAGAAACCAAGACTTAACCAGGCTGAACCAAGCTTTCGCTTTGCACATCCAGGGTTAGCTGAGCTAAGCCGCAGCCATTTCTTTCATTTGCGTTAGCGGCTTCGTAGAGGGCCGGAAACACTTTAACCACATTGTGTACTTTTAGAACAACAACGACGCGTCTTCTTCAATCGCTTTGTTCGTTTAGGGCTAATAGAGAAAAATAGGTATACGCCGATCAGGAAATAATTGACAGTGCTTTTATGTTTCCCGCGTTCTTTGAATTTCTTGAAGGAATACTTTGGCAGAAATCGCAGAATAACTTGAACAACAAAGGGCGGGTGTTCAGAGTATATAGAAAGCAGGTTTTCGCAATACTGGGCTCTTCTACCTTTGCGCGGTGGCCGCTGTAGATGCGTGTAATATTTCTGACAAACCATTTTGTAGGTGATTCCGCATAAGAGGACTACTGTTTTGTGATTCTTGTGAATCGCACAAGAATCGAAAGAATCACACTAGGCGGTGTACACACTCCATAGCGTATGGAACTATTACTAGGTCTAAATAGTCTGTGAAGGATGTTCGAATAGCGAAGTTTCTTATTCGATTAAAATAGAAAGATTCGTGAAAAACGACCGCCGAACATCGAATAAAATGCGGAACATTCGCTCGTTTCTAAACAAAGTGCAATATGAAGTTAGCTTTTCTATCTTGAAAATTATGAAGTAAACTTTCGCTAGCATTTCTAACTATAGTGAAATATGGAGTTCGTTTCGTTAAACATTAGTCTTATACACGTCATTCCTCACGTTTATGTCAAACCGTTTGAAATTGTACGTTCGAACAACTGAGGAGCTCGTAAATAAGAAGCAAATTGTTTCAGATATCAATATAACAAGCGAACGGCACGTCACCAGACGGACGTACAATGATGCATTTTTTCGAAGGATTGAAGCTTGATACTGCAGCACCGCGCATTGTTTTAAGTGGCCAATTAATAAGACTAGCGAAATGACAAATCGAGACAACACATCTTCATAAAGGCTGTCTAAAAGTGAGCCGTTATTTATTAAGTAACGGGAAATTAGGGAGCAGTAAGTATCTTCCTGATGCCATGAATACGCAGCAACGCAGCTCTCCCGCGGCATGCAGCATTAGCCCCCCGGAACATGTAGTGCTTACTTTCAGCATTATTGTCTCCCCCTCGAAACTCCATTAAAGTGTTGTTATCCGTTATGTTCTAAAGAAACGATTATTCTACAAGTTCGAATAGTGAATTCTCGAATCAAACGCGAATAGAAATAGCTGAGCCTATTTGGTTCGTATTCGAAATTTCTAATATTCGCACACTGCTAATTCTGTTTTCTAGACGCATCCTTTTCATGTGCTGTTGTAGCCATATCGTTGCTTTTGTTCGTATCTCTGCCTTGGAGCTAGTGAAGCTCAAGTCAGGTTTCTTGTGAAACTATACTGTGCGCCGGACTCGCATTTTCCTATCTGTGCGCGCACCCGTGAGCAACAAAAGAGTACGGAACACATGTTCGCCGAAAAAAAAAAAAAAAAAAAAAGAAATAAAACCGAGTTCATTCTTAACTAAGACGCACAAACTGAAATTGAAGAATGCGCTTGAATGCTCGCAATACCAAGTTTGGACTGCAGCCCTCGATTTCAAGTTTACACGCACAAGCAGCGAAGCAAAATTTCCTTTTAACGTGAAGAAGTCTTTGCCTCAAACCAGTCACTTAAAATTGCGCTAGGCATGTAGATAGGTACTTCCTCTCTCACGTCATTCCATATTGAAGAAAGAAAGAAAGCGAAAAAATAAAACGTGTCTAATGATAGAATCTAACCAGGCTACACCAGCCGCTAGGAAAAATCCCGATGCTCTTCTATTAACGTTCATAATTCGTTCATAAACATTGCAAGGCACTTCTTACTAGGTTTTGGAATGACTGCATACCAGAATACTTGGTCCATGATCATTCCCCGATAAATATTGACATGCTTTGGCAGCCGTACGGGATTTTCTTGTGGACAGCAATGTAAACAATTTGCTTTGATTCGTACATTCCTGCGAACTCTGCTTATAGTGAAGTGTTTTCTATTAGGCCACCTACAACAATATGACGTTCTGGTATGCACGTAGCGTTTTATTTAACTGCGGGCATGAACATCTATTTATTAACGCGAGTGCATGTGGTTGTTCTGGTTAGCTGTTTGTCTTCATACTTACGTTTTCCTTTTCTGCCGATTTAATATGTTTCTGTGTCTGCGGAGTGTGCGTTATACCAGGAAAGGGGTAGCTTGAATTTCCTAACTGTGTATTGGGATAACCTACCTTCCCGTTCTTCAGCAATTAAACAAAATCCAAGGTAACGATCAGCGGCTCATTGATCGCAAGTATTTCGATAATGACCTGCGTCAACGCTGTATACGCCCGGGAACATCTGAGCATCTGAAAACACCCTCGTTTGTGCGCCAGCATACCTGGATATCCGTGAAGCAGGTGACTAGCGCCGGATCCTCGCACGTTCCTCCGCAACTCCGTGTATAGTATATACGTATATCACTTCAACGTGAACAGACATATGTACAAAATCGCCCTTGCGTGTCCGCACTGCCAAAATTCACGCGCTCGCTCGCTTGCTTTCTCTCTGTGTTGCTGCCCCCCCTCCCCCATAAAGAGCTCGCCGCCTCGAAATGTACGGCCGTCATAACTTCTCGCACACACACACATGGACATCGTGATTGGAACCGGTGCTCCCCCTTGCGGTCTTCCTCTGAAGCTCCGCCACCCGCGGAGGGACGACATCGTTCACTCGCCCTCCTTTCACGACGCGTTCTCGCGCCGGGCGCGAAGGTTCGTTTGCTGCAGGACTAAGCTTCGCTGCACGGGCCCTTCTCCGGAGACTTCGCGGCGGCAAACTTGCGTATTCCGCGCGCATACGCGCGCGCACAAGCAGGCGTGCACGCGCCGCGGTCACATTTATTTCGCTCGCCTCTACACTCGGGGAGTCTGAAAGACCACTCCGGAACGCGAGGAGATCGCTGGGAAGGCAGGCAGCATTCGCCGACTCTAGAGTCTCTCTCTAATGAGGAGCCACAGCCAGCAGCAGCAGCAGCAGCAGTAGCGGCAGCCTCTCGCAACTGGCGAAATCTCGCGAGAGCGCGCAGGTTAAACAATTAGTGGCCCCGTCGGCCGGCTCGAGTTTCAACGGTCAGCGAAGGGAACAAGCGCTCATCGGGCGCAACTGAGCAAACAGATCTGGCTCGACGATAAGAATACACCGGGGGTGGATGTTATAGAGCTGCAGGCTGCCTGGACGCTCGCAGCCTGCCTGGCTTCGCTGCATGTGAAAAACGAACCGTCTCTCTGTCTCTCGTAATACAGGCAAAAAAAAAAAAAAAAAAAAAAAGAGCAGTGGCTGTTGTTTGCTTTGAGATAGATGGGACATGGAGCCCCCCTCCCCTAGCCACGAGGCACTGGCTCGTTGCTTCCCGGTCCTTTTATGGCGGCGCGGCTTATCAAAAGCGTCGCCGCGCTGCTTCTTTTTCACGGTCGCGGGCTCTCCGACCTCCGCGTGAGTATGTAGTGCGCGCGCAGCGGCGCTACACTTGACGCTAGCTCCACAGCTATAGGTCCTTCTGCGCCTCTGTTTCTGTGCCCAGTGTGCGTCGGGATGCCGCGGTCACCTAGGAAGGAACGAAGAACGGCAGCGGCGCGCTATAGACTTCTTTTGTGTTCTTTTCCTTGGTTCGTTCGACGAGGTATCTTCGTTCAAGCGTCCCTGAGTTGCACGCAGTGCTAGTGACTGAGGACGTGCTACTATAGACGGCGCTCCGAGGCATCGGAACGAAGCCGTCACACACGCGCAAGGCTTAGAAAGGAATGGCCTAATGACGGTCGAGTTGTGCGACGCGTTAAGGAAACCTGAGACGTGTGTGGCTGAAAGGCTGCGTCCGTTTCGAGCCCGTGCGAATTGGGACCGGTGAGAGGTAACGACCAGAATGACGGGACGCGGCGGCAGAGAGATAGGTGTCCTTACTTTTTTTTCTGCATGCGTGGTCGCCGTCGTGTCAAGATCGGTGCGACACAGGGACTACAATTTACGTATGCAACCATCACAATAAATTGTGATGCACCCCCCCCCCCCCTCCCCTACTTCGTATTGTGACAGCCTCTGTGACAGAAACTTCCAAAGTATGAAGTCTGTGTCACTGGTCGACATATACATTTAACCTAGTCGACAACCTAACCGAAGCTAACATGTTGTGCAAAGTGGTGCTTGCTTATGAAAGTGTACAGACGTAAATTAATGGTGCGAATAAAAAAAAAACTTATTGTTTGTTTCGATCTTCTCAATCACCGTGAAGCAGCTCTGTTAGCAGGACATTTTATTAATACAGGCTGTTGGGCTATATTCAGGTTCAAGTTGTCGAAAAAGAAGGCAAGCTTTTTGCAAACACCTTTTCGGCATCAACGCCTATATCATTGTCAGAAGAGTCTGTGTGGGCTTTACTATCTTTCTTCTCTCTCCTTTTTATCTATTCTCCCCCTCCCCCTCCCCAAGTGTAGGGCAGCCAACCGGGCACGTCCTTAGTTAACCTCCCTACATTTCCCTTTTCGTTACTCTCTCTCTCTCTCTCATTTTCTCTCTGTGTGGGTGCGTGTTAATAAAAGCGTTTGCTACCTTGATGATAGGCAGGCGTTGTGCCCCTTTCAGTGCCAGTTGCCAGGCTGCTCCTCGCTTTCCCTTTCCTGTCAAATATATATGTTTTCAAATCAAATAATAATAATAGTAATACCTTGACGAAGAAAAGTGTCCTTGTCGAAACGTTGCTGGCTGCAGCGTCGTTCCTTATTCAAGTACTGTTGATTAATTGTGTTTGCTTGCAGCCGTCACCGCGCAAAAACACTCAACAGAAGTCGTCTACTAAAAGACCGTCGGACAGAGCATCACAAGGACCGCCACAATTAATCCTCTTCTGCGTTCAGACGAGGATTGTGGCGGAGGACGGCCGCGGATGATTCACAACGCCTCTTCCTCACGCCGGCGACAACTGCAGCTTCAGATGGAGAATCTTCAAAATGAGAAAGAGGCCTTGTGAACCCACGATCTGATTACGAGACACGCCGAAATGGGGGGGGGGGGGGGGGGGACACCCGTGGTTAATTTTGACCACCTAGGGTTCTTTAACTTGTACTTCAACCGAAGTACGGGAGCGTTTTTGCATTTCGGCCGCGTCTAAAAATCGAACCAGCGACCTCGAGCTCTCTAAAGCGCAACGCCATAGCACTTGGGCTACTACAGTATAGGTTAGCCTTGCTTAACCTAGCCTAGCCTAGCCTAGCTTAACCTAGCCTGGCCTGACCTAGCCTAGCCTGGCCTAGCCTGGCCTAGCCTAGCCTGGCCTGGCCTAGCCTAGCCTGGCCTAGCCTAGCCTAGCCTAGCCTGGCCTAGCCTAGCCTAGCCTGGCCTAGCCTAGCCTAGCCTGGCCTAGCCTGGCCTAACCGCCGTAGTGGATTATACCGAATGTGCAAAGACTCCATCCGAAGCTTCACTGCACGCAACTCCTTGTTATACTGAGACGCGCGGCGCGTGTGGACCCCATCAGGCACGGCTTGGCTATCCGGCCGGCAGTACGCGCAATTGCCCACGGCTTCCGGTGTTGGCTAAGGACGCGAAAATCGCGCGCGCGTGCGTGTCACGCGCTTCTGAGTTTAGCCCGGCGTCGACGAGACAGATCGGTGTTCCGCTGCGCGCGTGGCATGACCGTGAACGCGCGCACACACACAACGCAACGGGCGCGCGAGTCGCGGACAGTGGCCGATAGCTTTTATCGCCGTAGCATTCAATTTACCACCATCTGCGACAGGGATGCCGCGAGCCAAGAGGGCCTGTCCTGTTGACGCGTATGTATTGCCGAGTCTGAAAGAAAGCCGCGCTATGCTGCGGAAAGACTAATGGGCTGATCGCCTGGCTGCCACGAGCGGCGTTAAATGTAACAGACAGAGCGATAAGATATGGTAACATGGAAGGAGAGAGAGAGATAGTGGGTACGAAAGTAGAGGCAGTTGCTCCCTTTGACAGCGCGGACAGAATGAGCTGATAACTCGGGGATGAAAGGGAGCGCGCTTGTGTATACAACGAGCCCTCGTGTGCTCTCTGCAGTGAGAAAGCCGGGAATCGCTTCACTGGTTGTCATATTGAAGAGACAGAAGAAAGAAATTCGGCGGCGATTTAGCGCTAAACGTGAGAGAAATGCGTGAGCATTACGTCGCCCCTCTTTGAGGTCCCGGATCCACGATCTAAACCGCGTTGACCACATTGCAAAGTGTTGTTCTGCAGGACCTCACTCGACACAAGTCCTGCCTCTTCCAGGAGCGTGTGCACGCATTCACGTTCCTCTAAGCAGCTCTCAGTCCGTCTCTATAGCTCTACGACATGATGGGTGCGATCTGCGGATAAGTGCAATCGCTAACTTTGTCGGCTGCGTCAGAATTGGAACGAAACTATACGTGTAGGAAGGACTGCTGTCGGCTTCGCTGTCGATATAGCCGTGGGTTGAGCTAACGTTGGCCAAGCTGTTCAACGAAAGAATAAAATAAGAATACACGGTGCGAGATACAATTATAAGACCTTTGGTGTATAGACCGTTTTTTCATGGGTGCCGCCATTGCGTAGGCAGTGGCGCCATCTATGGGCAGTTGGCATGCTGGCTTGGGCGAACGCCCGTGTTGTATGCTATGGTATATACGCTCGGCGGCGGTTTTCGGTGGATTTTTTTCGCACTCTCGCGGTCTATTTAGCATGAAATGGCGTCTTCTACGTGAGGTATGGTCCTGTGAGGCGTAGTGAAGGAATTTAAGTCTGAAGTAATTAAGCGGCTGGAGTTTCTGCTGGCGTTAGGGCGGACGGAGCACCCAGTGCGAGGTGTGCGCGTTTATTTAAGCTTACAATCAGCCTCGGATATCAGTTAGGTATTTCACAAAATTTGTTTCACGAATGTTACTATACTGCAACATTCTCAGCACTGTAGTTATAAGCTCTGGTTTAGCTGCAACGAGTAGTTACGAAACATTTTACGATCCTAACAGCCTGGGTACCGTTCTGCTGGCGAATAAGTTGTACTGTTTACTTTGACAAGCGTTCAAGTTGTCATCTGTGGATACATTGGGCGACTGCCTTGTTTGCTGGGCAAGGTTTCCGCCCACTAATAGAATAGTTTGGTTAATAATAACCGCATACCGTACAGTGTGAATCAGACTTTTCGAGTGGTCGAACGACCAGCTGCAGACTGCGCGAGCTTCCGAGGCAGTACTAAATGCTGTGTTATAGATTCTCTATAGCGCATGGGCCAAGTGGTCCAAGCATGCGGCACGACCATGCGAAGTCTTATTGCGTCGTTATCCCGTGTTCTGTTTTATTTTGCCGCAAAAGGAGGACATATGAACTCTTTTTTTTTTCAGTCTCGTAAAAGGTCAGTCCTCTACGACGCAGTCACCAATCTTACGGAAATTGTGTCCTTACAAATAGCTGTTGGATTCTTTTTATGTGATCCCATTTGTATATTGTGCCTTACAGAACAAAATGGCAATGCCGATCGATGCACGATGCTTGCGTGTATCATGTGGGTTTGCCAACCGCAGTGCTCGCTGTGTTGAGCAAAAGCGTTCGGCCTCTTGTAGGAGGCTAACGTAGGCATAGTGATTTGAAGTCTACTAGACTTAAAATGCGTGAGAACTATGCCGGTGGCTGATGGAAATGTTTTACAACAATTCTTCGTCGAGTGAAAACCGATACATCCAAGATAGTTCACAACACATACACACACCGCGGCTGATGATGCGCGTCACATTTTTGCACATCCCAGAGAAATTTACAGATACTGTAGCTACTGCTGCACCTAAAGGCTACAGAGTGGTTGTTCAACGACCTCATAAGCACTGACATCCCGTAAATTGCACTCAGAACTAGCTAAAATACCTCTAAATCGCTCCGCAGCGCGCGACCGGCAACACATTCAAGCAGCGCCGCGCCGGCTCGCCCAAGCCAGAGAGGAGGAAAGGCTCGTCGCGCGCTCTTTCCTCCTCGCCCGATGAAAAGGTCTATACGGGCGTCAGAGAGGTCTGTCAACAGAACACCGTAAGTCTTAAAATCGTATCTGGCACCAGAGAGAGAGAGAGAAACTTCATTGCTAGACCAGTCTTCTGGAGCCCAAAGTGGGTGGCCTACTCAGTCCAGGTAGCCATGGCTCGCTGCCGCCGCCCGAGCCCTGTTCACCAACCGTAGCTGAACAGCTTGGGGCTAGCGTTAGCGTTATGTATGGACACATATACATGCATGTGTATTCGGCGGCTGTTGAAACGCATCTTCTGTTTCTTGCAGCTTCTTTAGCCGACGTAGCATGTTGACTATATCATGATGATGCCCGTTACGGACTCAACGAAATCGAAGTACTGGATAAAAATAATTCGTCGGCCCTTCCACTCCGTGAAGATGGTTAACCGGCGAAGCTGAAACGTGCGGCTCCGTTGTTTAACACTGGGTTAATCCATAGGGTTCGTGAAAGTATTTCTCAATTATGAGGTTATACGCACGTTCGGCTGCGACGGAGAGAACGACGTCACTGAAGGTACGCCCGCAGTCCGCCGTTGTCGCTCGCGTTCGATGTCTCGAGTTTGCTCGGCCGTATTAGACGTAAGACGATGATTAATGGCTCATACCCCCGTAAACGCGACCTCCCCATTACGACGACAGAAGAGAAGTGAAATTCTACGCTGGAATGATGAGCGGCAACTCAGCCAGCTGCGGAAGACGACGACGACAAAAGCGGGAGCAGTCGCAGGAGCACGTTCACGTGGTTGCGCCCAACGAGCCAGCTCTGGAAGAAGACGACGACGCTCGAGCCATTGCTGATGATGATAGTTTCTGCGCACATCGGACGGACGGATTTTAGTTTCGCCTAGCCATACACAGCTTCGCTGTCGAAAGAAAGCAAAAGGAAAAGCGCAGCCGAAATAAAAATGCTGCCATCCGGGCCCCTCGTTGCAGAACTTCGACGCCAGCAGCTATGCGTCCAGCGGCGACGTCGTGAAGCTGTCTCTTCTATCCCGCTGAGAAGAACCCGCGTGCGGCTCACCGTGCCTATGCACCGAGCTCGTGCACGCTGCATAACCGCGTCAAGGTCACGTGTTTTTGTACTTCACAACAGTATAGTATAGTCCAGCCGTCTCCACACGCGGCTATAGCTGCAACGCATGCAAGCGCCGCGTAGCACTCCCGGCCGTCTCAAAATCCCGGGAGGTGGGGAGAATTAGTTTTTCGGCTTTAACGAGAGAATACGAAGGAAAAGAAAATACGAAGGAAAAACCCAAAGGGCTCCTGGAACTGCGTCATGCGGCTCCGCCAAGTTAAGAGGACGCTACCTGCGGCGACAAAAAATTTATAGCCATTAGCGACGCGTGAACAAAATAAACGATCGGCTCCTTTTTCCGTTCGAGACACGCGGGAAACGCGTCGCGAACTGCGCGCTCGGCGCCGGTAAAACAGTCGCTCGTCCCGTAATGCCAGGTGCGGTTACCACACCTGGCGCGGCATTTGTCAAGAAGGGGGCTTCCGTCGGATTCGCATTTCGTGCGCCGTCGACGTCCTCTACGCTTTCTTCTTTCTTTCATTCCTTGCCTTTTTTTTATTTTTTAATTCTTTCTTTCTTTCTCTCTTTCTTTCACTGCATCCCTCTTCATTTCCTTCTTTCTGTGCTACAGCCTATCGCAGTCGGCGATCTCATAGAACTGCGTGTAACGTATACGACACGGCGAGAAAGAAAATGCGCTTCGCGCTCGGATCATTCACGCGTCATTTACTGCAGAGCTGCGGAGTTTTTATTTCCTGTTTCTTTTTTTCTTCCGCTTCGTCCTCGGCACATCATGTGCGCACCAGGTTTCTTGCATGTGCGAGACTTAAAGCGATGCACCGGGACGGTTTTGACGGCGTTCTGTCCTTCAGATCGTTCTCGGTGTCCTGCGGCGATAATTCGTGTATAACGAAGAGCCGTCGCGTTTTTATGCCCATTCGGTGGTTATCTCTTTCTCTCTCTCTATTGCACACAGACACACGCACTCTCGCCGTCCCTCTGATATATATATTAATTTGATGACTCGCTGTGAGAAGCTTGGAAATCAGCAGTTTGACCGATAAAACTTTGCCCTCAGGAAAAGATAAGTCATTAAAAAGCAAGCCGCCTTTAGGTCACAGTGTTCGGGGGGGGGGGGGGGGGGACATATTTCCGTCCCACTGCGACAGCTGTTACAAATGCTTTGCCTAAGAGACGAATCAATGACTGCGATAGCAGAGTGTTACACGAAGGAAAGTCAACGACCCTGTTTATATGTGTGATGTTATTGGGTGCAGGATCACTCCAGAAAGAGATAGAAGCAGCACGCCGAAGCACAAACACACATCAGACTTGTATTGGACACGTAATACAATGAACGGCACACACGTAACAGTTCCCCAAAATACGCTCTAGAAGGCATGCAGATATATATAGGCTAGTTAAATGCAGTCTGCCTACAGTTCATGTAGAAACAGGTGTCGCCATGTCGGAGACGTCGAGAAACCGGTGTCGGACTACAGGGTTGGATCGCCTCGTGGAGCTCAGGTGGCCCTGCGCCACAGTCGATGTACCGGAGCCTCCGCGTGCCCGGTTACCCGATGGCGGGGTTTGTGTTCCGGAGAACACTGCTGCAGCCCACCAAGTCACGTCCACAGCTGGCGAGGTAGCCCCGTGGCCGCTCACCCGAACGCTCGATCAGCCAGGCTCAGGACCGCCAGCCCTCCTGGACCAGTTGCCCAGCAGAAGAACTGGACGAGGTAACCCTGTGACCGCTCACCCGAACGCTCGAACAGCCAGGCTCAGGACCGCCAGCCCTCCTGGACCAGTTGCCCAGCGGCAGACCTTGACGAGGTGGCCTCTCAGCTGGTACTAGCTGTGATTGGGGTGCAGACGTAGTGACGCGGGCGGCGATAGCTCCTATGGGCCGGACGCCCAGCGAGGAAGCCCTGTGCCGTCGAACGCCGAACCTCGCGCGCTGCTCACGCCACGGGCCACGCTCTCTCGAGCCACGCTTTTCGAGGCGCCACTGTCGACGCTCACCAATGGGTGTCAATGATGATGATGATGACCTTAAAGTACATACCCACTTATGGGTATTGGCCAAGAGTCGGTGTCCTCTTCGCCACCGCACGGCACACTGTTTTCATATGTTTGTTTGCCACTCCCGCGTGCAATATATTATCACAATATGCTGCAGTCAAACCCGAATATACCGAACCCACATATAACAAATTATTGTGTATGTGGAACAGCTGTAAAATGCCCTTGAAAATTTGTGTATAAAATATATTTTATACATATCGAATTACCTATGTATCGAACGTCTTTGTGATCTCCTTCAGATTCGATATACCGTGTTCGACTGTATAAGGAAAGTTTGCACACTTCGGGGATCATCAATTGCCCCAGAGAAGTAATCGTCATCTGCATCGCGTGCCTTTCCCCTCTTTGACGCAGCACGACTGTAAACCAAGGTAAATATACCTGGTAGCGAAGCTTCCATAGAAGCCCATACGTTCAAAACATGGTTGCTTACCGGCGGTTCATGGGGCTTAGCGCCATCTGTGTGAGGAGGGAACACTTCCGGCGGAAGAAAAAATAATTTCACGTCATATCCGTCAAAAACAGAAGTGACGTCATTTTGTTCTCATAGGCGCCAAATTTGTTTTCGGAGGCCTGCCATTAGAGCTGTACATTCAAATGCCCCGCCATTCGACTTCTTGGGCGTTCCGAGTTTTCAGCGCGAAAAGCGATGCCGGAAAAGATCAGCCGTACGGGTGTCGAAATCGCGTCGCTGCACAGAAGATACTTTCTTTGGAGGCCGACGAACACTTTGGGCATAGATTGCGTAGAGTGCTCGTCCTTTCGTCGGACGCCAAGCCCGTCGGCCAGCGCTGTTGCACGAAAACAACTAAAGTAAACAAGTATCTGACGGTCGCAACTCACTACTTTTGACTGCACAGGTTAAGAGACAATAAAACTACCCGCGTCACCTAATTCAGACAAACGTCGACATGTAACACAACACATGTGAGGGGGGCGGGGCGTATTGTAACAGGTGAACTTTACGAGCGCGCCTTTCCACGCACTCCAAGAGTTGCATGGCATTGCAAGTGATAGCGGCGTCAACGCCCGCCGCTATCGATGGGCACTTTCACGGTGGGCTCTGAAAAAAGGTATATATTGATAATGATATAGTAAAATACAGTTGTATCTTTTCTCGCCATGCATATATAAAATAAATTAGGAATTTTATTTTCGTTGAATGAATCTAACTGCGTCTCGCTTTAATTTAAAAACGCTTTTTTTCTTTCCCAGTGTTTATTCCCTCCAAACATAGTCGCGCTTCAATCGCTGCTCCCATAACCACCCTTGCTGATGTCGGTGACAATTGGTTCTGAACCGCTTTTCGCCCGAAGCTTCGCGACCTATGTGGATCGACCTTGTGTAAACTTCTAGGTCAGGAACCGTATATGTGCTCACTGCGTGGCACGGCGTTCTTGACAGGAAAGTAGCGAGCGCACAGTTTTCAAGAAAGGAAGCGCAAGACAGATGATGATAATTGTTGGGACAGAAGATACGCCCCCTAAATGTGTACACCCTTTTTTATAGTGTGTGGGCAGTACAAATTGGAGTAAACATTCACTCTAAAAAAACGTTGACACCCACTGGGGCGTATTTTCTCTCCAAACAATAGTAGTCACATGCTTGACTGCCTTGCCTTTCTTTAAAACTCAGCGCTCGCTACTTTCCTGTCAAGTATGCTATATTGCACTGATAAGGCGCATGCCGTTCGTGACCTGGAAGTACCGGGCGCATGGCGCTAAAGAAAGTCAAGGCACGCAAGATATGGAAGAGTGAGACAGAAAAAAGGGGCATGGCAGGGAGCTTAACAAGAGGGGAAGATCCGGTTTGCTACCCCACGCTGGGGAGAGGGGAGGGGGACGTAAAGTGACAGAAAATTTGTATAGAGAGAGAGAAAGAAATGGAAACTGGAACACAGATGCACAATCACATTTGGTCGCTGTCACGGCATACTGTCACCGCACAGCACAGTAGCACTTGTAGCACTATAAAGGCTACAGCCGCTTGTCCAAGTTAGTCTGTTGTCCTTAAAAACTACAACAGTGCCTTCGTCGCTCTCCGCTGCGATGGTTTGCGATGTCGGCATTCTAAAATAATTTCCTCTGTTAGAGGTCCGGTCAAAGCGTGCTATCGCGATTGCGAGCGATCGTCTCTGTAAACTGTAACGAGGACAATCACTGAAAAGGTGTAGATCACGATTATGGTTTGGGGACAAGTTAAGCCCACGACTGGTTGCTTTTGAGCGCTCCATTAGAGCGCTCTCGTAAATGCGGTTTACGTTCGGCGTGGTCGAAATCGAGCGCTGCAGGAGCACATTCGCCCGGTTCATTCAGAGCGTCGCGCTCCACCTCCGAGCGCTCGGAGGCGCGCCCAATATTCAACCTGGGACCGCGACCGAGATCACGAAGTCGATCAGGCGGCTACACTCCGATTTCTCTGGGAGCAGCTGCAGCACGTTCGGCTGGAGCAACGTTTCTCTGCCTCCAATCTCGCGAGGGCTCTGCATCACTGCAAACCGAGTTGGAGCGCGGTACCTATAGGAACCGATCGAGTGTACCATTAGAGTGCTCGCTTATACTAACCAAACACGCGCGTTGTCACGAGATGAAGAGCGTTCACTGGATGACTGCCAGCACGCGCAAGTCACAACACTGACGTGATGGCGAGCGCCGGAAGCGGAGAGCGCGCGTACTTGACCGAAGGCGAACGTTCCGTGCCGCCGCTTCACCTTTTGAACTGTGCTATACTCGTCTCCAAAGGAAGGAAAAACTAGGAGGGGGCGTGGCGCGATAGAGTTGAAGTCAGAAAAATAGGTTGTCCCAGAAACGTGATCACATCGCGGTAAGTTTGCTGAAAGCTTGATAGGTTTTGGTGTGTGCCGCTGTTTGTGTGCGTGTTTTACTTTCTTGATTCTGTAATCTTTTATTCGGCTCCTCCTCGCAGACAGTATAGCCAACGAAAATCACCTCTGTAGTTAACGCATTTCTGCTTTTTTTTTTCTTTTACAACGAAGCTGTTAGCCTCTAGTTGGTCGGGATTTTTCGTGTCAGCGTGCGCATGCTCACACAGAAATGCCGGCCGATCCTGGAGACAGTGCAAAGAAGCGGGAAACGCCCAGAGTGCATGCTGCTTCTCAGAGTGTCACCGCGTGACGTCATCAGATGACATCATCACTTGACGATGACGTCATCGCGTGACGTCACGTTTGACGTGATGACGTCATGAGATCATATCGTGACGTGTCGATGCCGTTGTCAGGTAACGTAACGTTTGACGTGATGACGTAATCACGTTTCATCGTTGCAAACGTGACGTCACCACTTGGTCACGTGGCTTCTGGGTTCATCGGCTGTTAAACGCCGGATTTTTCGCTTCATGGGCCATCTAATGATGTCGTATTTATAAAGAATACCCTACTCGGCGGTTGTGATGGCGGTTTACCACAGCTTCGCTTGACATCCTCTTTCGCAGAGCCGGTATATGGCGAGTCATTCTTTTTTAGGTACAGTTTGTAACTCTTTGTGTAACATTTATCCCTTTATGCTACCTGTCACCCCCCCCCCACCTCTTCTTTATTTTCAAGACAGCGAACTACACGTGCGTCTCGTTTTACTGGGGGTTCATGTGTGCGTGCGTGCGCGTGTATGTGGGGAGGGGGGGGGTGCGCGCGCACGCCATCCTCTAACATTGACGGCACTCTATCAAATACTCCCCCATGTATTTGTGTCACAGCAGAACAGTGTTAAAGAATTCGCGAACCTATAAAGCACTTACTCTATCTTTTCTACTTTTTTTTTTCGAAGAGCATAGTATATTTCAATTACTTTAATTAAACTCTGGGTTTCACTTGTCAAAACCACGATCTGATTATGAGGGACGCCGTAGTGGGGGACTTCGGATTGATTTCGACCACCTGGGGTTCTTTAACGCGCACCCAATGCACAGTACGCAGCATATTAGTTTGAATTTTTTTTTTTTTCATTCGGTTCTTCCACCACGAAATACCTCCCAACTGCTTTCTCTGCCAAACAGTTGTACTCTTTCTCTCGAGGAAAAAAAAAGTTAGCCGTGGCACACTGATTGTAGGCACCATTTAAGCTGCGCCCGCAAGAATGTCCGCCGTTGTCGGTCCTACATACTAGGTCCGCTGTAATGAAATATACACTAAATTGTTATTATCTCATAACTCAATGGCCGTAAGCAGGAGGCATTATGTTTGACACCAAGTCTTGTTAGCTTCTTGTTTCCGTTTTTTTTTTAAGTTGTTGTTGAATGAATACAGAAAGCTTGTTGGTGCACGAACACTGACCGTTGCTTGTCCCGCAATGGCGACTTCGCATAAATTACTCGCCAGCGTGCAACCGAGTAAGCATTCACGGCCTGATATGTTTACAACACTGCTGCCGATCCCCGCCCTTTGCAGCTGCAACGTTATTGGGCCATGCAGGCTACGAGCGCCACACACAGCCTCACAAATGGCTGCGTTATGTGCTCGGTTTACAAATGCTCCGCATTCCGTGAATACTTTCATGCTGGATACCACAGGCGCATCCCCTGCCGCCTCGACACATGCACACACACACAAACACACGCCTACTCACACACACCGCATAAAACGATGCCACGGCTCCTACACCCCCCGAACAAGCAAGAGCCTTCTTCTTGCGTCCCACGCATGGGAGGGAGGTGTCGGAAAGGGTCGTTGTACGCGATAGAGAGAG
This sequence comes from Dermacentor silvarum, assembly GCF_013339745.2. Classification (NCBI taxonomy): domain Eukaryota; kingdom Metazoa; phylum Arthropoda; class Arachnida; order Ixodida; family Ixodidae; genus Dermacentor; species Dermacentor silvarum. The sequence continues at coordinate 47,554,979 of NC_051161.1, read as the reverse complement.
AGAGAGAGAGGGTGCAAGTGACGCGAATGGGTACTACGTCACCCAGATGCGTAGGGCAGGCGCTTCATGCGATCGGCAGCAATAAAAAACGGTGTGTATAGTACGATAGTATGCGTGTCGAGTGGAAAGGGAAGTGCGGGTGAAAGGCAGGAACCAACTTCACGACTTTCTGCGTAAGTAACGGCTTCTCCCCCGCCTCCCTCGAACGTCTGTCGTGCCCATCGACCCGATGCAATAACCGCGTCTCAAAAGCTCCGTACGGCGCACCGAAAGTTTTATGATCTACGGACAGCAGTCACGGTGGCTCATTCACTGGCTACGCCGTTCTGCAGCTCAGCGCGAGGTCGTGGGTTCGATTCCCGACGGGAGCGCACGGCTGGATTGGGCGTTTCCGTGTAATGTTATTGCGTTCATTTGACCGTTATGGCATATAACGCTGCCGCGCGTGCATTAACTGCAGTACAGACTTGTTGTTCTACGCATATTGTATGCACTAAATGTACAGTGGTATATCTATAGGATTTAAACGACGAGGCATAGCTGGTGCTGTATGTATTCCTGTGCATGCTAGTGCCTCCTTTTATTTCACTCACGCAAAAAAAAATAAAAAAAAAATAAAGAAGGCTTGACCGTTTTGCACCGCTAATCATTCTATATGACCCTTTGGTTCCCGCCGGACGGTCGCACACACGGCACGATTAGCAGCAGACAATGGGCGAGCCCTTCCCTTGGTTCTCCTTCCTGGTTGGCTGATGCGACCCGCAGTGATATTAATGCACGAAATCGGTTTTCACTGCGTAAAAATTGCCTTCCGCAACTTCACTGGAGTTCCACAGCTTCACGGATTTGCGGAGACGGAGAGCAGCGGGAAAGCTCGCATATACGCATTCAATGCATTTTTGTAAATGCATTTGACAGCGAAGCTGGTAGCCTCTAGTTGGTCGGGATTTTTCGTGGGCTCCTTCTGCGCTCAACCTAAAACAGTACCGCCGCCTGGCGGCCACTCGGACAGACCTCAAACGGCAGCTGGAAGAGGGCTTTGTCTTTTAGTTTCCGCGTAACAGGATTATGTTTTCTCGTGTATTCGAATTACAATCCGAAGCTATCACGTCTGCAGCTTGTAAGTCATACTTAACGAATTTTCTGACGCAACTTACTTTGAGAATGTAGTTCAACGACGCTGCACTTTCGCACAAGTGCGTGCGTGCCTGACGTACGTCGCTGGTGGTATAGCGGTGCTCTAACGTCGGCAACAGCTTCGCTGTGCATTCACTTTCCCGCGCAGGCTGGAATGGACGCAGAATTTTTTTTTTTCGATGCATTTCCAACTAACCAGCTCTCCGGCATAAGTTCGTATACGCAGTCTTTTCCCGTGGCATTCTGAGAGCATTAACGTACGGAAAAGCCTCACGAGGCCAACCGTATACACAGCAGCCTTTTCTTGCTGGGTGTACACACAGCCCGGACGCGTGAACTCCATTCCCAATCAGGTGTTGCAGCATCTCTCTGCTTTATTGTCCGGCCATTCTGTATCCTTGCGATTTCTTTCTTTCTTTCTTTCTTTCTTTCTTTCTTTCTTTCTTTCTTTCTTTCTTTCTTTCTTTCTTTCTTTCTTTCTTACTTTCGAGAGTTGATTTCGCGGTTGCGCGGTGACCACGCGGGGTCTGCGAAAAGTGCGACAGACGGCGTCCGCTCCACGGGAAACTGCGGCGCCCCCGTCCCGACTCTCGCTCTCGTTTTTTCTCTCGTATAATCGCTCTCCGTGGGCGTCGTGAAATTCCCGTAGCGTGAAGCCGATGCTGCGGGAGCCTGGATACCGCCGCGGATTACGGCAACTCGAAGAACCGGCGGAGGAAAAAAAAAAAAAAGATAAGCCAGGTGTGGGACAAATAGATACGTAAAAGCGAGTGACAGTGAACTCGGGGACAGAGCGAGCCCTATAGTGCGAAAGAACCTCTTTGGATCTGAGGCAAGCGGCTTGGGCGATGGGCTTTTGCTGTCACAGCAGTCATGAGTTTTCATTTTCTAAGCTACACGTCCAAGCTGCCATTTACTTTAGTTTTCGAGTTGGTGACTTGCGTATAACGACAGAAACTCACTGATTGTGCCGGTTTGTAGCTGCATGTTAACTGGCGGTTTATGTTACATTTTACTGTGACACAACAGTTAAGTGCTCGAAACTGGTTTTGCCTTGTTCGTCCGTCCATTCCGTTACGCTGACCGTTGTCGTCATGGCGGCGTTGGCTTTTTTTGACGTCAGGTCGCCTAGTCATCCCCAGCCTTCACGTGCAAGCACGAAGAAAAGGAAAACTTTGTCCACTAAGCGTCTAACCACCAAGTGTCGAACCCATGTCACTGCAGCAATGTGCATTTCAGTGACTGCTCCACTTACGAAAATGAGAGGAGTGTCCTTCGGACAGCTTTGGGGCACTTAGATGACAGGGCCTTTCAGAGAGGACATCTTAGGCCCGCGGCCTCGTGCGTCTGCTATGTGCAAGGCCACAAAGGCGCTGCTGCGTTTCTTGAAATGCTACACAGCCTTTACGACCGCCTATATACATGTGACTGAATCAGCGATGACCGCTTGCGTGTGTAACTGTGCAAAGTGTGAACTTCTCTCTTCCTTCTCCTCTTTCAATCCCCCTTCCCCAGTTCAGGGTAGCCTACCGGGCTCAGCCTGGGTAACCTCCCTGCCTTTCTCTTACGACTTCTCTCTCTAGTGTCGGGTGCACTGGCCACTGCACTATTAGGCAATGACAACGCTTAGCGATTGCTGCGAGGTATTGCGCTGCACACAGACTTTGAGAGCGGTGGCTGAATTCTGTGCAATGTATTTCGGAAGGCCTGTAGATCAAGTAATACCGAAGCGAACGAGAATGACATCATGTGCATTGCATAAAAAATTGACGTCGACAGGATGTCGGTGTGATGGCGTGCAATTTTTCGTTGCCATTCTCGTAAAGAACAGTGTCAGTGGTACGGAGGAGGCGTAACGTAACAATGGCGACGATCGGCCTCAAACATAGCACACCCACAATTGAGAATGCACCGTTCAGTCAGGCGGTTGGTGTGAAAACAACGCCGAAAGCACCGCCGACGTCGATTCCAACAACGATGACGCAACAATAACGCTAGGCATAGTTTTTTTTTTTTTTTTACATAGCGCATCTCACACTTCACAGCCGTCAATTAAGTGCCAGATACTGTCGAACCCGCATATAACGAATTATCGTGTATAACGAACAGCTGTAAAATCCCTTTGAAAAATATTTGTATAAGCTCTGTATTTATATATCGAATTACCTATATATCGAACTTTATTGTGATCCCCTTCAGGTTCGATCTATCCGGGTTCGACTATCCGGGTTCTATCCGAGTTTTGGCCCGAAAGTTGATTCATCCCCAAACGGGACGTCCAGAACGACCCATGGAGCCCGAAAAGCAAGAAGACTTCAACGCAGCAACCGTTTGATGACCCACGGCAGCTTAAAGATTGATTTACGCAAACACTCAATTTCAGAAATGGTGTAAGCAAACTTTATGTTTAAACGTAATCTCACATTCCACGCTGCCGACACGTTGCAAAAGAAAAACATGACTGTTTTACTCAAGTTTTCGAAACCCATTGGACTGACCACAAGGCAACCTCGCCATGTTAACGTACAAAAGAAACTAACATAAGCAAGATGCACCAAGACTATCTGAATCAAATATAATCAAATAGTAAAATGTTGAACCATCTCGAAAGAAAATGAGCATAAGCCTTTGGATAAACAGCTTTGAGCAGAAGGTTTCATCAAGGCACAAAGTTGAACTAAATAAATATAGCCTACTTAGACATGGAGAATCTGAGAGTGCCCCCCTAATGTCTGTCTATGTATACGTATTTCCAATTGTAGAAAATGCTTTACTTTGCCATACAGAAAGAAAGTTCCGTAGACCCCGAAGAAGATAAAGGCACAAGTTATTTACAGAAACAACACTCTTTATTCCCTAATACAACAAACTTTACGATTATCCTTTAAGCATTATATAATAAAGAGGTCATTTTTTCAAGTTCTTACTTTATTACATTATTTTACCCCCGCCTCCACACCAACCAACAACCCCCCAAACGCTTGGTTCATGTCAATGTCCCCGTATTGGGTGAGCGCAATCATTTGAGGAAAAAGCAGGCAAAACGTGGAATATAAGATGGCGGCCTTCCCAGTTGAAGAATGCTGCGGTCGCAGTAAATGAGCTCATATAGCCGAAAAAGATGGCTCAAGTCTGCTGCCTTTTCTTCTCCATGTTATGGCGATGGCGAAACTGGGGGAGGACGAGTCTCCCTGACGACAAGAAATTAAAAAAAAAAAAGTCGGTGACTATAACGGTTTTAGTCAGCGCAAGGGAATGGACGTACGGACGAACGGACAGACGGGCAAGGCAAACCTGCAGTTTCAAGCACTTTAAATTATATCGCAATAAAAAGTGCGCTTTTATAGAAGTTAGTGAGCTTAGAGCGTATATTCAGCCTTTGTGTGTACGCTCGTCTGGAATATACGTTCGTCTGGAACAGCATTTGCTGTTCCAGACGACGAACTCTTTCGTCTGCATGCGAAGTTGCGTACTCGTCGTCTGCTTCTGTTTTTTTTTTTTTTTTTTTTTTTTCCTAGCTTTTGCTTTCGCGGCAAGCGCCTACCGCGCCGAATACTTTATGAACAAGAGGCACGGAAAGGTGGAGTCGGGCGCGATGCGTGTCGTGTATATTGCATGGCGCAAGGGAGGAAGGGTGTTGAGGCGAAGGAGGGCAGAATCTATCCAACCGCAACGATCCATGCGCTCCGTTAACGAGACCGCGAGAGAAGCAGGGTGCATTGAGCCTTGGATGTGAAACCAAAGGATGCAGTCAACCATTATACAGGTGAAATTTGTTATATACTCGGAGCGAGTGGCAGAAGTGGCTAATAGTTAGCGGCGGACGTCGATGCGATGGTAATTAGCATATACTTTGCGTGCCGAAGTTATACAGGGCGTCGCGATGCTAAAGTCAGGGAGGGTCGTTCAGTGGAAGATTGCCGCGTGACGCATTGAGACCACCTGGGCGGCTTTTAAAACAGGGCACCAAACCACGGTCCACCTGTGTTTTAAGTGCGGAGCACTTTAGGGCCCGGGCTGTCGGCGTCTAATGTGTCATGTCGTCACTCTCAGAAAACACAAGCGCAAAACAGGGCCAAAACATGCGAATACCAGCGCAAAACCGGGTAAAGTTAAACTAACTAGATTCAGAACAATATAAAATACAGGAATAGTCATGAATTAATCGAATTATAATTACCAGAAATTCGTTAAAATCGCTTCTAACCCGCCCGGCTGCTACCGGCGCAGCGCAAGAGAGCATAAAACAAGATAAACACAAGGAAAACGCAAGGGAAACACCGGCGAATCACTGCTCCGCATTTCCCCAGCTTTCACGTTGAGTGGAACTGTATTACCGCCGAGTTTACCATTACATTTGAAACGTTGCGACGCGAGAAGAGGCAGCGACTTCCGACGCTACTCGATGAGGACTCTGGTCGAAACCTGCCGAGCCACCGCCAGAGGCATCGCATCGGCTGCAGGCACGGACACCGCGCGCGTTCGGAGCGAACGTGGGGAAACGCGGACGGCGGCGGCAGCAGCTCTGCGCGTTGCCTCGTTGGTGCTATTTATGTATGCCTTCGCATAGTAATGCTAGTACTGCTGCAGCGAAGTGTAGTGACCTCGTGCGCTACAATGGAACGACATGGGAGCCACTGTTCGACCGCAGAGAGGGTGGCAGTTCAGAACTCCGTACCAGTAAGTTTCTTCATAAACGTACATAATACGACGGCGTTTGCAGTATTTTCTTGTACTACTCGCGGCTTCGTCATCTATTCCGTCTGCTACAAAAAGACACGTCTACTGCGTGCTCTGTGATTAGGATCGAGCGCTTCATGACAGGCGGGACTCGATAACCATTGGGCAACTTTGTCACTGACTACTTCTCAGTGATGTCAGTAAGCCCTCAGGTAGTCAGATTAAAGTGGACGGGGCGCGCTGTGATCGACATCGTTCCAACTTCGGGATCTGATCTCGTCATGGATGCAGTCGTCACGCCTTCTACTAAGACCCTGTATAGTCCCAAGTTGTCGAATAACTTGGGCCACTATAGGTATGTGTTCGGGGTCGGGATGCTGTCATGGTCGTTGCATAGTCGTCATTCCAGCTTCGTCATCCCACTCTCGTCATCGAACCACCCACGTCACGCAGTCGTCATGCCGTCGTCACGCATGTCGTCACGTTGTCGTCATACAACCTTCGTAATGCCTCCATGTTCGTTGGTGAACTTGGCAAGCGAGTGCCATAGTCAAGGGGTATACGATATCGCAGTATATGTGGCACATAGTCGAAGCAACGAAAGTCTGAGAATCAGGACACGAATTGAGTTCATATCGGTGTCTCGCTTTTGATGTCTAGTGCGCGTGGAACACTAAAGCGCCTGTTCTTTATTCGTCCTTTTTCTTTTTTTTTTATATATAGCTTTGACTGTCACTGCTGAAAAATGCAGCTGCGAGCGCAGCTGCGCTGCCCGGTTCTAATGTCGCATAGCGCGTGCTATGCAGTGTTCCTTTCTTTACAGCATGCGTGGACGGCTCATGTAATACTGTAAAATACTGAACAAGCTCCCCAACCGAGATAGCCATTGCAACCCACCTGATTGTATCATTCCCTCTTTGCTATCATAAAACGAATGAAATGAAAGTCAGGCGCAAGCCAATTGAATATAAATGAAAAGGAGTTTTATTGGTGCCCAGAGCGGCAAGAAATTTGGGGGAAATTACCGATCGGAAGATATAAAAACCCAAGCCCCAACCGAAAAGTTAAGAGAGTATGCTTTATTTCAGAAAGTCCGATTCCGGTTCGGTCGCTTTGTTCTAGCATAGTTAACAACGTCAGCCGAGCCGGTGTGTGCGATCTGCTCGGTCCTGGCTTGTACGTAATCTGAGAGGGCGGGGGGTTATTATCAACCGCTCTCTTGTGAACATGAAAAACTACTTGCTTCAGCAGATAGCCCGAGTATGTATGCTTACACCATTTCATCCATTGTATCTAGACAGTCAATTTCTCCGATTTGGTCAAATAAAAAATTTGTTTTGTTTGCCTGAAGACATAGATGCAGGTTTTAGCATACATCTCGTCGTTCATTGCCTTCAGTTATCATCCTGGATTGCCGCGTGATCTGGTGGCGTTGGAAACGTAGAACACAGTAATGTTTCAGCGTTGGTGACGGTGCAGCTTACGTCTCACACAAAGTATCAATTTCCTCAGAAAAATCGGTGGCAACAAAATGATCAAACGCTTAGTATATAGGGCCAGCTGCATTTATAGCTACATTTCGGACCGACATGTAGCTATACGTCGGCTTGTCGGACCGAAATTTGGTCGTCGGGTCCGCACTTAAAACTTTACAGCCGGTAGAACCGCGTGGAAGCGTTGCGCCGGGTTGGGTTCGGTTAGCCAGACTGCGAGGAGTGAGTTGACTCGATCGACCCGCGCGCTCGGGTCAGTTTGGGTCATGTCGAATTGTGACTCGAACCAGGTCGCGTCGAGTTGCACTCCCACTCGACCATTCTGAGCGAAGTGTCCTCTGCCCTTCCATTCTGCAGAGAACATTGTCGATGTTACCACGCGAAATGTCGTCGTTCTACCATATGCTGCCACTGTGCGAGTGACGAAATCATTGGAGTTGAGGACCAAGAAATGAAAGTTCCGGGAAAGGAGATAGATAGATAGATAGATAGATAGATAGATAGATAGATAGATAGATAGATAGATAGATAGATAGATAGATAGATAGATAGATAGATAGATAGATAGATAGATAGATAGATAGATAGATAAGAGAGACATCTTACTCAGCAATTGAAATAACAATACCGTCATCGGCGTAGAAGTACCAACGAACCTACATACGCAAATGCAGCGGCCATGGCAAAGGAAACCCACCCACCGTAACAACTACTTTGCGCTTTCCCATGATAAATACAAGACTCCAAGCGCAGCAAGTTTTCCTGGCCGGTCGTTTCCGACATACATACTGTATAGGAAGCGCCGGGACACAACAAGACCTCTCTTTCTCTCTTTGAATGTAACGACGGAATCTTAACAAGTTGCACACGCGCCATGGCGATACATTATCGAGGCCGGGGGGGGGGGGGGGGGGGGCACGCTCGGCCCGGGAGGACTTGCGGCGGCGACGACGGCGTGCTCGGTGCCGTTTCGAAGAGGGCTACGGAGACACCGAAGAAGAAGAAAAAAAAAAAACAATAGAAAAAAAAAAGGACCAAGAAGAAGAACGATCGGAGGAGGTGAGCGCGGTAATAAAGGAAGATTCGTCGCCGTCGTCCGCCGCTATAAAAGCCGGGCATGCAGGCTGCACACGCAAGCTGTGCCAAGTGTGTGACGCAAGACGCCACCGACGCCAACGCGTGCGCGTTCGTGCGCGCTTTCGAGAGCGGGCGACGTGAGCCGACTGCGTCCCGACGCGCGCTGTCGCTATTCGCCATGGAGACAAACGCGACGAGGCGCCGGCACGCGGCGGCATTTCGCCCCGGAGAAGACGTAGAAAGGGAGGAGGGGTCAAGCTTCAACCCCCCCCCCACTCCTGAATCACTCCCACCTGTCTCACTCGCGAGAACTCAATCTTGTGCCCAACGAGAAGTTAACATACACCAAGAATGTGCGCCCGCGCAGCGAGGCGTGGCTATCTGTACATACAGGTACGTAGCTAACTTCTGCGGCGTCTCCTCAAAGGATGACACCATGGCCTTCGAGATCTCCCCGGCACACCTCCATTCGGATCTCGAAGGCCACTGTGATACCAAAGAGGAGGGAGAAGTTAGGCGGAAAGACAGGGATGTTAGCCAGTTCTCAGACCGGCTGGCTACCCTGTGCTGGGGAAAGGGGGTAAGGGGAATAAAAGATAATAGAAAATAGATGCTACAAAAGAGAGAGAGAGAGAAATGTTATAGTAATAACTAACCATGAGAATGAGTACAGTACTAGAGGAAACTTTGACGCTGTAGTGGTCTACTGGAGCTCCAAGCGCGGTGGTTTAGACTGCAGCATGCAGAATGGTGGTAGGCACCATGTGGATTTGGCTAAACTTCGTCCTTCCCGGGCATCGAGCGACTTTGTGGCTTTGCGATTTGATCACATTGCGACAAAATATGGCGTTTTAAATGCAACAGTTCGCAAATGATTGCGCACGAGCAGCGATCCTTATTGCGATCACGCGTTGAGAAAAATGTGATTGCTTGGCACATAAGGCGTAATCAATACGAGGCAGAAGAACTTATCAAGCCACGTACCAGCACGGAGATGAGACACACCCATGTACTACTGATTCCCAAGGTTAATTATTACTATAATATTTTTTTTTTCAGTGTAACCCGACGAGAAAACAACGCAGTTACTGTGCGCTAAACGAATGCTAATTCGTACTATTTTGACAGCGTAGAGCAATACGCTAAAAGGGGAGGGGGGGGGGGGGGGGGGCGGCGGAGACAGAAAGCAGCAGTAGTGTGTCAAACAAGACAAAATCTATAAGGAATTAAAAAGAAGAAAAAGAAAAAAGCCCATCGTGAAATAATTAAGCGTATCTATTTTTTTTTTTATTTGCCGTACAAATAAAAAACAAACGTAGAAAGGAAATAAGGAGTGACAGAAAGAAGAAGAGTAACGACAGAGAAAGAGAGAGCATAAGTTACAGTTCTTTTCCGTGTTCTGAAGTTAAGTCCTCCTTAAAATTCGCGAAATCAGCTAGCAAAATGTATTCCACACCGCGATTTTTACGCGCTTACGTTTGAGCAAGGTAGGTACCAGACGCTGACGCAAGGGCCGCGTTTCTTGTGCGTCAGCCATGAACGAACAATATATATATATATATATATATATATATATATATATATATATATATATATATATATATATATATAGGCGTTGTTTCCCTTTATCTATACTTGCGCAATCGCCAACCCTCGATATTTACATAATCTTCGCTTTCTCTCTTTTTTTTCTGATTTATAGTTCCTTCTCGTTAATGTTGAGTTCCGTGTTCTGCTCTGGCTTCCCAAGCTGCTGTAAAATGAGCGAATTCGATTCTTTTCTCTCTCTCTCTCTCTCTCTCTAGGTCATTAGCAATTGCAGGGCGAGCGAATTATATATAATGCCTCTATGCTCTGGAAACACCCAACCTGTCGCCGTTGTTTATTATTTATTTACTTTTTAATATACATTACCGATTTAGTTTTATCTACTCCGTGACCTTGCGACATATACGTACATACAGCGCTATATAGAGCGCAAACCGGCTAGATTTTTAGCGTCGTGTCGCCAAGTTCGTTGGCGACATATTTCCGTCTTCGTCGGGTTAATATCGCGCCGTTTTATCATGATTGATGGGCCCACACCGCGAAAGCCGTATAAATAGGCGAGCGGCCCAGAGCAATTTCGTCGCGTTGTATCGCGCGCTAGCCCTCGTTTAGATACGAAGATTGTTCTATAATTGCTAAAGTGGCTCGCCAATTACACTCGCGACCCGGTGTAAAAAGGGTTTACCTCCCCTCCCCCCACCCCCTTTCCTCTTTCTTTTTTTTTTTTTTTCAGTAGTGTATAGGTAACGAGAACGACTCGCAATACAAATAAGGTCGCCCAGACATTGCAGCTGCTTTTTGGACGACAGCAAAATATATCGGTGAGAGCCACGTGTTGCGTGTATAAATATACATATAGATTGCCTAGTACGCACAGTATACGTATGCGGCGTGTTACCCGTTATATACCTATGTACGCATATACGCAAGTAAATGTCTAGCAAAGACGATGAAACACACTCCAAATGACTGCATTCGAATGTTTATTAACGACGTATATCAAAATCCGCCATCACGTCGCCTTATATATAGGACGCGCGACAAGCTTGGAAAGGTAAATGAAATATTCGCGCATGTACGCAGGGAGCCTTGCATGCTCTGTGTCCCAGCTAACGTGAGCCAAGGTGTTGAAAAAAAAAAAAGATTAAAAAATCTCGTTGCAAGATACGATTCTTAGACATATCGGTGTTCGGTCGACACAGCTCTGATATGTCTTAGAATCATATCCTTCACCGTGTTTCTTTTTTTCTTTATTCTTTATTTTCTTTGAACAGATGGCTAAGGTTAGCTGTGACACCCTGTACTGGGTGATAGTTTCACAAGTTTTACAAAATTCATTAAAAATCGCCTGTGTCATATAATTCTTGTCCTTGAGCTGGATTATTCGAAGAGGCGCACATTACTAGCACGACAAATCAAAACACATATTCAACAAGATAACCGAAATTCACTAATTAACTTCTTCATTAACTACTTTACTACACATTTTGCAATTTACGAATTGTAGCCGGTGAATTTGCAAGACGTGTACACTCGAAATGAATTTCCAGGATGTCACCCGTTTAGAGATATTATTTCCTGAGTGTGGGACGAAATAGACGGGCGTTCCAGTTAAGGATAAAAGAGCGTTTTGTTAAAAACAAAAAGTAAGTGGAACAACAGTGCATTGTTACGGCAACTTGGAAATTCATTCTAAGTGAATACGCCTTGCAAACTTACCGGCTACAATATGCCAATTGCAATTGAAGCCTGGAAGTCATTGCCGGGAAGCATCCGTTCACTACCAATGAAAAAAATTCTTGTAAGCCTGTTCATGTTCATGAATGTTCATATGTTTGTCCGTCCCGCCCCCGTAATAACCTCATTGAGGCTGCAGTATGTATAAAAATATCAGCGACAATCAGCGACAGCCGAAATGGACAGTCTACTAATTGGACTCTTACAGAATTCCGCCCGTGATTAACTCAGGCAGCTAGGCTAGGTGACTATTTGTCACTGCCCCGTTTCAAAGGGGAGGCCATTGAATCATCATCATCATGGTGCAGGGAAGAGTGATACGACCTGATTCGATTTCTTACAGTCATAGGTAGTGGTACAAGGTAGATATTGAGGGGGAAAAAAAGATTCGTGAAATGTATACAAAAATGCTAGACAACAAAAAAATTTATAGCATAGCACATTAAATCAAACAGGCTATAGGTGACTCTTCTTGTCACAACCCCGTTTCAAAGGGGATGCCATTACATCATCATCATCATCATCATCATCATGGTAGAGTTACTGTACTCTACTCGGTGGAGCGAGAGAAGAGTTCCGAGTCTCGAGGACATCGTTCGACAATACGGGTTTATATAGAGCCGCACGGAGGACGCACTGCAGCGCGACATTCACGAGACGCGCGTTCGGAGACAAACGTCGCGACGGCCGGCCGGCCGTTGCCGAAAAGCGCGCTGCGGGCGCCGCCACCGCTTTTTATCAGATACAACGTTGCTGACCCGTTCTCTCCGCTTCTCTGAAAAATGGCCGGTCCGGGTCTTTTTCCACCGTGCACGGACGGCTGTGTGCTATGTATATATATACCGCTGACGCCATATCGTGCGCCCCGGGGACATCCTTTAAACGAGGTGCTCTGCATTCTTCGAATGCGTGCGCGTCTGGCCGCTTTGCGCTACATTGTAGAGTGCGATAGGGGTGTTATACTGGTGGTCTGCCTCGCGGCGATTGAACTGTACAGGACGCGCGAAGAGGCTGCAGCTTGACCCGAGAGTGAAATACTGCCGACACGGCTTTTTCCGTTTATATCTGGGTGGCGCATCTGTATATACCAGAGCGCCAACGCGACAAGATATCGAGAGCGGGCGGGCGCGCTCGCGACAACGCGCAACTTTGGCCAGGAAGGATGCGCGCGCCTGTCCTTTCTGCATGCCGTCGACAGGGCGGCGCCATGGCGCAAGTACAAAGCGAGCCTGTATATGGCAGCTATGATTTCGTATATAGATAAGCGGCATGCGTGCGAGACAATGATTTATATGATAACGTAAAGTGTATAGGAAAAAAAAGTACCGAAAGATGATGTTGTTTTCGTCGTTGTTTCGATTTTAATTAAGTGAGAAAAGGGGACGGTAGCCTCTGTAGGGCTGGCTATCCCAAAGACACACAGGAAAGCAAAAAAATAAAAAAAACAACGAAGAGAAATCAACATAAAAAATAAGATTAGTAGTAAAAATAAGAAATAAGAATTAGTAGTAGTAGTAGTAGTAGTAGTAGTAGTAGTAGTAGTAGTAGTAGTAGTAGTGTAGCCCCGAGAAGTAAACAGACATACTACAGGGCGCAGAGCAACTGGAAAGAAAGAATGTTCCGCATTTAAAGTGGTGGAGGAGATCGTGCAGCTCTGTGCGACCGGTATACCATGATTCTTTCGACGTCGGATGTAGCCAAGCGCCCGTTTTTTTATATTTTCAGCGATCACTCTTAAGCTGTGACCAACCAGCGTGCACGAGAGAGAGAGAGAGAGAGACAAAAGGGGAAAGGCAGGCAGGTTAACCAGGTGGGGAAGATCCGGTTCGCTACTCTACGCTGGGGAGAGAGGGGAGGGGAGGTGAAGTGACAGGAAAGTAGAGAAAGAAAGGAAGCACAGATACACAACCACAGTCGGTCACTGTCACCGCAGAATATCACCGCAGAGCACAGTAGCACTCGCAGCATAGCGTGCACGAGATTTCCGTTTCGACATCTAGGGAATATTTCGGTCCTTTCTTATATGTAACGTGACTTGGAAGGTCTTTCTGGAGCACGTACAGCGAAGAAACGAAGGGGAAACCGCAAACGGGGCGCTAACTTGCCGCATCGCGAGTTCAGGTGCGCCGGGTCAGGGTATCCGGCATTTTATAATCAGACAAGATGATTACAGCTCCGTGCGCCGTCGATCCGCAAAGCACAGCTGCCGTAGCACCCGCCGCGGACTCAGTGCCTATGGCGCCCTGCTGCTCAGCACGAAGGTCGCGCTTTCATTCCGGGCCGCGCTTCGATGGAGCAGGTATGCAAAGACGCTGGCATACTTAGATTTAGGCGCACGTTAAGGATCCAGAGGTGGTCAAAATTAATCCAGAGGCTTTCGCTTCGGCATCCCTCGTATATAGCCACAGTTTTGCTTTGGGACACTAAAAGCCAACCAATCAATCAAACAATCGATCGATAGATCAATCAACCAATCAAGTAATCGATCAACAGATCAATCAACTGTTGGTATAGAAGCGCGACTGACATCTTTGAAGACCCAAATGAAAACGGAACACTGGTCAAAACGGCCCAGGCTACGTGAAACACAACTTCCGGGGGACGATGAGACCTTATAAAAATGAATCTCGACAGTCAGTGCATGGAATGTCGGTAGACTTCTTGTTAGGTGACACTGTTTTCTATACACTTATTAATCATCTGGCTACTCTCTCTCTCTCTCTCTCTCTCTATATATATATATATATATATATATATATATATATATATATATACACAGTCTGTATGCTGTGTATATGTCAGCCAAAGTCATTAACAAGTGTATTTTCTTTGATCCATTATAGTCCATAGACCTATGGGCTAGCACAGCAGGATTTCAGAGGCAGAAAAATCGCTGAAGTCTGCAGATTAATAAAAAAAAATCAATCCATTGTGAGCAGCGCTATATACGAAGGATACAAACCCTTCCAGGAAAAGTATAACTCGCAGTATATAGTATATACTTTTTTTTTTCGAACTTTCAACAAGCGAAATTGTTGGGACCGATTGCGGCAAAAGAAAAAAATTCAAATGATGTGCCCTAATCTGCAATGCGGAGGTCCGCTAAGAGTGAGACGCGTAAGCTCACGGAAGCATGAAAAAAAAAGAGAGAGGGGGGGAGCGGAGCAGAGATAAGAAGGCGATTTAAATTGCGAATAAAAAGAAAGACCCCACCCGCGTGTCCAAGAAGCTGAAACAAGTTATCGCTCCACACGGACACCCGGCCAGAATATCAAGCACGTACTTATCGCGGAAATGTATCCCATGGGCAATGCTGGCACGAACCCAGCGTAGAACTTGTACAACATGTAATATTGCGGGCAAAAGAAAAAAAAAAAAAAACGTGTTTGTGAAGAGAGAGAGAGAAATGCAGTTTCAACACACATGTTGAAATCTATGAGAAGTGAATCTTTGCGATTTATTAAATTCAACGAAACTGTTCATCTTCTGCAACACGTTTTGCGGCATTGGCGATTACGCGGGCCTATCCGGCAAAACACGGATACCCCTCAACCACGAGACCCCGGATTACACTGCCTCCGAGATCGGCCCACTTTTCATTACGTCATTTCCGGGATCGGCCCAGTTTAGTATTACGCTGCTTCCGAGCAGACAGAGAACCCGGGTGAGAAGGCACTGAAAGGTTCTTTTTAATAAAAGCATATATGCGCTTGAATGCACGTATTTGTTGCAGTGAGTATATTTAGGTATATGGCGACTGTTGTTTCATTGCGGAATTCCGTACAGAAGAGAGTCAGATACCGGTACACATCTCTAAAGATCATGCAGATGGGGCCACATATAAGCCGATTCGTTATGTGAATGACGTCACATATGTGGACTGTTCGGCAAAACAGCAGCACCTGCAGAAGCGGTCATGCTCAGCAAACTCTGGGATGGCTCGGAACGCAATTAAGCTTCGCCGCAATACTTGCAAGAATTTAGTTCCTGCAGCTTTTGATGAAGGTGGAATTGGGTTTTGACAAATCAAATAACAGTGTCCTAATGTTCATTAAGACAGTGTATAGATTCTCAAAAGTTTCGAATAGAGTATTCCGTATAAACACGTCATTATGACCGTAGACAGCATAGAAATTACGCGTAGATAAAAGTACATAGGAAGGTTTGTTTCATTTCACCAATAGTATTTCGTATACGGTACGAATCTGATGGCCTTTAAATAGTCTAGATGTGCTCTGGACAAACTAGTCGCGAAAAAGCGTTGGTCATAAGTACACATATGTTATAGACCCTCTACCAGTGGCGCACCGACGGGGGGGGGGGGGGATTCGGGGGTTGTAACCCCCCCCCCCTGAGGCCGACTTAACTCCCCCTTTTGTTTAACCCCTTTTCTTTCCTTACGCATTTGAGTACTGCAACTAAGATGTAAGACGCGCAATCGTCTGCACACTCGCAAAAAGCGCATTTTTTCGACAATTTCCCGTGAAGAAATTGAAATTAGTGCTGTTTAGATGGTATTGGCAAACTGTCAACCCCCCCCCCCCCCCCCCCCTGGCAGAGATCCTGGATGCGCTACTGCCCTCTACATATATAGACCTTGTGGATACATTGCAGTAAAACACCCCGTCTACCTATATACTGTCCAACTGAACTATTGCGATGATTCACCGCTAATAGAGTTTGTCTACCTATATGCTGTCCAATTAAATTATTGCCATGATTCACCGCTCGTAGAACTTACCCATAATCGTCTGTTGCTAAACATGTTCGACAACGGTGAAGCGCAATACATGAGATCAAAGGAAGACGAGACGGACGGGACAAGCATGCACTTGTCCCCACCGTATCGTCTTCCTCTTTGTCCCGTGCTTTGCGCTTTTCACAGTTGTGAAAAATATGCTGCACCAACTTGGCCCAAAAGTCTACTCTTTTAAACACGTTCCCCCTACGGGTCTTCCTGATTAAACATCTCGGACAAAAACGTATCGGCTAAATACGTTGCAAGACATCCCGCACCGCACCTAAGCGTGAGCGTGTGTACACGGAGACCTTCGCCTATGCCGCTTTCATTGGCATATAGCTGCCGCAGCCTGGATATATCCAACACGTGACCTCACGCACGCTCAACAGCCCGACGTCACAGCCACTCGGCAGCGACTCACACGCGCTCAGGACGCAGTATATCACCGCGTTTTCATAAAGACCCGTCAGCCAAAAAGCGCACGCGAAACGATTCACTTAACCGCCTCGAGGTGAACACGCGGTAAACGCTCACGCGGGCCAGATGGGGGGCGAGAGGCGCGACACTCATACGCTCACTAACTCACTCTCTATTTCTCCCTCTCTCAAATGAGGAGGAGAGGAAAGAAAGGAAGCCGCAAATGCGACAGGAGTCGTCCGGGGGACAGCTCGTCTATATAGATTTAATTGTCTCACAAAGCTCAGAGACAGCTTGCGCCAGGGTCAGCTCAGCCACGTGTATAGCCCTGCTTATTCGCAGACACGGGGCACCGGCTGCCGGCGATCCTCCTCGTTAAAAATGTGCAGCGCTGCCCGAAGCTATAGAACGGGCATCTGTCAGATCTCGCCCTAATCCACAAGGCTGTTCTCTGTTCGCTAGGAAAGGAATGCCCACTGTGTTGGCTAATTGTGTTAGCCCATTGGCCAATTATGTTAGTCCGTGGGCCAATTATGTTTGCTATACACCATGACTACTGGAGTTTTCACCAGAACGGTAGATCCTGACCAGTGCGTGTCAAAGCTGACCCTGAGGAAATATCAACAACGATTATACTACAATAAAAACCACCAGTACCCGGGCGCAGGCCATTCGCGACCTATTCTTACACGTTTTTTTCTTTTTTTTTTTTTTTCACAGAAACACCTTCACAACAGAGCTACATTTTCGTATTCTTGCTCGGTAACTTCCAAATAAAGTTACAGCGCAGTGTTTTCAACGTTCTCGTTATCGTTATCTTTTTTCCTTTTTTTTTTTTTTTTCAGTCTAAAGGTTATTTTACATAGGTTCAAGAGCGCTGCTCGAATCCTGTACTAAATGCTACCGTGATAAGTTTGCACGGAGAACGGATATGCGGGGGGTGTCCCAACTATCATGCATCAAGATTTCAAAATATATGCAAATGCCACGTAGCTGGACAGAACCAAGGTAATGTTGTTTACCCCCGCTTGGAGAAACTCGGATTATTTTTTGCATTCCGCCTAACTGTATAATTAGTCTTAATAAATTAATCAACTTCTCAAACATTATAATTACATAATTAGTCTTAATAAATTAATCAACTTCTCAAACATTATAATTAGATGAAAAGTGTCAATGAGAAAAATTGTAGAGCAACACGAAAAACTCCCCGATACAGCTTTCTGTTGCTAAATAAGTGCTAGATAAAAGTGTTTTTCCCAGCGTGAAAGAAGCCCGCGAATACACGCAAAACTGCCGCGCGACTAGCCGTTCGAGGCACTTTGCGTGTATTCGCAGGCTTCTTTCACGCTCGAAAAAAAAAAAAAAACATTCTGTAGCACGTATAGAGCAACAGGAAGCTGTATCGGGAGTTTTTCATGTTGCTCTACAATTTTCTCACTGACACTTTTCATCTAATTATAATGTTTGAGAAGTTGATTAATTTAATAAGACTAATTATGCAGGTTAGGCGGAATGCAAGAAATAATCTGAGTATCTCCAAGCGACGGTAAACAAAATTAGCTTGGTTCTGTCCAGCTACGCGGCATTTGCATATTTTCAAATCTTGGTGCATGATAGTTGGGACACCCCGTATACGCGGATCTCGGAGCCGCAGATATTATAGGGTGGCGCCGTCACTCGCTCCTGCAACACTGCCGCGTTTTACGGCGAGACATCGCGCGGCCTTCCATACATCCGCTGCATCTTTCCGAGCGCAGACTCGAGAAATGTACGCCGAACGCGAGCGCGCTCGAGCATCCAGCCAAGCGTTGCGTGTTGCGGAGTCATCGCTCTGCGGGGCGCGACACTCGGAACCGTCGGCCGCAAAATGGAGGCTGCCGGCCGAGGAAAAAGGCTCGCTTTCTTTTAAGAGGGGTTTGCGGGCGAAAGAAACACTTTAGACAGGTGAATGGATGTTATAGCAAAAAACAACAAGAAGAAGGCTGTGCAGGAAAGGTATAAAGAAGAGTGGGGGAGAGAATAGACGAAGAGTGGCCGCGATACGAGGCGTGAGAAAAGTGGACCCTCCGGAAGAGTCTCCCGCCGCGATAAGTAGCGAGCGCCGCGCCATTTGCAAACTGCAGGCAGTGACCACACGTCGGCGGCGGCCAGCGCCGCCGTCGCCGCTGCACGTCGCGACACATGCGAGGCATCATCTAAACAGGTCCTCCTCCTCTTTAGTGGCCGCAGCCATGCTGCCTTCTGGTTTATAATTTTTTTTTTTTCCCTCTACTTCGAATGGAGTTTTGTCACCGCGGCGCCATCCGGGAAGCGGTGGCGGAACTCCAGGTGCGTGCACGAATGTCTGTGTGTCTGTATGTGCGCGGATGCAGACGTATGCGAGATTGCGTACGTCCGTGCGTGTGTGTGTGTGCGCGCGTGCTTTTTAAGTGTGTATGTGTGTATGCCCCTTCGCAACTTCAAATGCGTTTGTGTGTGCAGATGTGTATTTGCCTTCCGTAGCTTTTAAGTGACAGTAAAAAAAAAAAAAAAAAAAAAAAGCCAAGTTAAGATAAATGAGCAAATTACTCTTCTCGGACAGTGAAGACATCAGTCTTGCCGTGTGCGAGAGAAAGCGCAAAATTATGAGCCAGGCTGCGACGGCAACGTCAGCTTCGCGCACTAGATACCTGTGACGTCAGGGATGTCAGCGTCTGCTCGGGACTAATTAATGCATTGGCGCTTAAAAAAAAAAAAAAGGCTATGTCACATTCTAAAGAAACCACAGGATAAGTCTATGCAGGGGTTTACGATGAGGCCACCCACGAAACCATTCTTAGTGTGTTAGAAGTAACAGGACTTGGTGGCACGATATATCTCTGGGTTTCTAGCTACCTACAGATGACATCATTATATACGTGCCGTGCTCACCGGGGATGGCCCAACAGACCAGTATTACAGTATCCGCGGAGTCCTTCCGGGCGGCGTACTAAGCCCCGACGCTTTTTTAATTTGGCCCTCAATGGACTAGTGGAGAAACTATTCCAAGCTCCGTTCGACTCTCTATGTCTACGCCGACGGCATCTCTTTGGACGTCGGGTGTGACACGGATTCATCTTCGCGCTCTAGTTGTGAAGGCAGCCTCATTAAGGCAGAAAGTTGGGCTAGTTCGTAACGAGCATAATAAGACATGATTACTACAATGTAAAAAGAAAGAACAAGGGACCACGCTACTGACATGATGCTACATTCATAAACAAGGACTGGAGGTATTGTAGGAGAAGTGAGCAGTGGTGGCATTTGCACGGAAGCCAATGTCCTGCATACGGCATATCAATCAACGGACAAGTGATATCGTTCAGCAGATGTCACCGGTTCTTGGGAGTCGTGAGTGACAGAGACTTGTCCTGGGGAACCTATCACGTGAACACACAGTGACACACACACACACAGTGACACACACACACACACACACACACACACACACACACACACACACACACACACACACACACACACACACACACACACACACACACACACACACACATATATATATATATATATATATATATACACGTGAAAAAGCAGCTGACTTTTTCATTTGTGCAAGTTCCTTTCAGGAAAGAACTAGGGGGGGATGGGGGGGGGGGGGGGTCCATACACCCTATGTTACTCCTGCACAAGGTGTTGTTTGTTGGATTCCTGCGGTATAGCCTACCTGCTATATATCCAACACCTGCAAAACTAACTTGCGTATACAATTCAGAGCATTTAGGCCCTATCCTTTATGATATGCCTTGGAATACCACATAGCTCGTCAACAGCTGAAACTCCACACTATTCAATCAGAACGGACGTCGCCGTCGAGACAATGCGTGCACATGTGATGCACTTAGCCCGGACCCCTTCCCACCACCTCGCCAGACTCACCGTAGAAAGACCCCGCACGATATAGTACAACTGCGTGCGCATATCGTGCCTCGCTTACATCGGGCCCGGTCAGTGCTTCCTCCATGGTGTTTGTGCCGTCCTTAAGTACACCTCACAATTTCATGACTTGAGAAAAAAGTCAGATAGCTACCACCGTCTGCACTAAAGCAACTCAGCTTACCCCTGTTGTATAGGATAATTACAGAAACCACGTACACATCTATACTGATGGATCGACTTGATCGACCAGTTCTGGAGGTGGCGCTGGGTTTATAGCGACAGGCGGAGTAACTGCGATCTATATAATATATATGCACGTCACATGTCACGACGTTTATACGGCTGCAGAACTCACGGCTTTGCGCAGTGCACTGCAATTTATTGACACAGGGGGTCCTGGTAAATGGGTCGTGTTTTCCGGCTCAAGACCGGCTTTACAAGTTATGCAGTCCCTTCTCCGACATGGATCCCACGAACAGCTGACCCACGAAACCGTCAAACCTCACCACTACGTCAAACAAAAAGGCCACGAAATTATTTTCCAGTAGTTACATGGATCCAAATGAGCGGACATGATCGCGCAGACGAAAACTGTCCAAGCGTCACGTCAAGAAGAACCACAGCGGGCCCATTCCTCTTTCCAGGACAGACGCTGCAAGGCAGCTACGTCACCTGGCACGCACGCTCTCTTTGAGTGGAACTCCCAAAATATAAGACGCACCACGTTGCACGAAATGAACCTTTCGCTGACGCTCCGCCCGGGCTTCATCGACGTGAGGCATCGCTTCTGTGCCGGCAAGTGGGTGGGAGTGGCATTCACGAAGGTTTACACTTCTTTGATTGGAATGACCGAAAGTGCCGCGTGCGACGTCTGCGGCAGCGAAGAGAACATCGAACATTTATTGTGCCATATTGTCGTCGATTTCAGTTGCAAAGACAAACAATATCTAACGCATTGCGACGACTGGACCATCGGCCGCTGCCCTTGCAGGCGCTACTCGAACACCGCCCCCCTCAATCGTCGGATCACAAGGCTGTGAAGGCACTTTTGTCCTTCTTGAGGAAAGACAAAAGTCTCTCTCTCTCTCTCCCTCTCTATCTCATCTTTCTATTTCAATTTTGCTCTCTCCAACCAAACGCTCTTTTGGGATAGCCACCATGACGCTCTTCTGGGATCGCTGCCCCTTCACCGTTTCTTTCCTTCTCCGTTTCTTTCCTCCTCGCCCTCCTCGTCCTCTCCGCACAAAAACGGTCAATCACAATTACCTTGCAATTCCAGGGCGAAATTCTGACGCATACCGGCACTGCGGTTTGCGCCTAAATTAAAGACTGGCCTTCATTTTATCTGGTAATATTCAACCCTTACGACTTATTCTGAAGAGAATATTACACGATTCTTAACTGACTTACAGTGCTGCCCTCTTGAGTGCGTGCGTGTGCGCATGCGTGCGCCTTGCGTCTCTTCGAGTGCGCAATCTCCGACGATTTAGTTAGAGCACGAACCCTCAGGTTGGTTTTCGTGTAGTCCGGAAGTGTAGAAAAGCCTGCCCATGAAGAGCCTGCACCGTCGTTGCCGGCGGTATTCGAATGTTGCGAACAGTGTGCGACATGCTTGAAAATGTTCGCAACGCTGCTGTAAGGACGAAAGTCGCGCGCGTACCTTATTTTGAGAGAGAGAGAGAAGACAAAAGGCAAGCAAAGACAGGGAGGTTAGCCAGTGTAAGTACCGGCTGGCTACCCTGTGCGGAACGCACGTCTCCACAGATTGGATCCACGTCTGCAACTCCGTCTTCCACCAGGGTTACCACAAGCGGAAGCAAAGCTTCTGTGTCGCCTGTGGCTCGGCGTGGCATTCACGAACGCCTATTCCATCCGACAGCCTTATTGCAACGATAGCAAGGGAAACAGATAGTGACTTAGACGAACGGCTGGATACGTTCAGAATGCGCCACGGGTCTCGAATGCTATATATAGCCATTGTATACGTTCTCATAACGTAGTAATTGCACATGCGACTATACTCGTGTAAGTAATGTTCATGGACCACGGGAATGCTTAAAATCAGTTTTAATACACGGCAGTGAGTTTGCCTCACTAAACATGACAGAGAAAACTCGCTGTATTAAAAAGCACTGTTTAGCCGGCTTGCTACGCTGCAGGTAAAATGGGACGGGCGAAATCAAATGTACCTAAAAGATGATTGGCAGGAGAATTACAACGAAACAAAGTTCCAAGCGATGAAGGCATGTAATTTTGTAATCTCGACGGTTAATGCGAAAAGAAAAAAAAAAACGACATCCTTGATGAGATCGCGTGTCACAGTTTCGAGAGCGAACAAACCTGACAGATCATCCTAAGTCTCCACGCAATGTTGTATCCAGGGGGTGAGTATAGAGATGCTTCTATTATGGGACGCTTTGTACGTAACACACCGTACAGCCCGCTCTATGCACTGCAGGCGTTCTGAACGCAAACCGCTCAGGTAAATTGCGGCCATAAAACACGATAGTCTGGCCGCTTGACAGCTTCGTGGAAACTCGTCGCGGCCTGCATGCGTGTATACACGGCCATGCAAGCGATCGAGCCGCAGCCTACAAACACTGCCCACTATATAGGTGTACGCACACCCGGCCGTTACAGTGGCCGCAGTACATGTCGCATTAGCCGCGTGAGTGGGCCGCGATGGAGTGTAATTGCCCTTCGCACCGATTGCTACGGAAAAGAAGCGTGCAAGGAGGCTGTTCTCGCGCAGCGCCCTTCGCAGTTAACGGCAGCCGGCCGCTCGCCCAAGGCGATATACGTACAGTTCGCAGAGGCAACTGGGTCGCGACGATCTACCCGGTCACTTTGGTTTTATTCCGTTTCGAAGGTGTCCTCTGGCAAAGCCTTAACTCTATGCGTACGCGCACGCGTGTTTGTCTATATACTGTATATGCATCACGTGAGCGTACCTGTCTTTACTCCATCCACATTGTACCGCACCTCTATAGCATGTATATCATGTTTTTTTTTTGTTTGCTTTTTTTTTGGCGTACAATCCGCGAGCTGTGCACATGCCGCGCGACATGCTCGCATGCGCGTCGCCTTCCTATATGCTTAGCACGCATTCGCCACTGTTATTCTCATGTGAGTAAATTTAGCCACTTTATGAATTGTCTACGGACCTCTTGTAGACTTACTTTACTCAATTTATAGACTCGTAGTTTTGGATTGACACGTCTATACGCTGTCTTATTTAGACAAAAGACGTTAAAAAGTCAATTTCCTTCGGTTTGTTATGGTATATACATAGCCTTCCGAACGAGTTGTTTGCAGAAGACCTGCAGATATTTGTCTACAAAAAATGTGTGCGGTCACAAGTTTACAGGCTGCTTATAGGTAATCTTATAGGCTTATAGGTAATCCATAGAAAAACGTGCACAGAGCGTCTACAGAGCGTGTACAGCTGCGTAAATTGTATAATTACAAGTTACAGCCTCTCGCCCTCTTTCCTTTTACAGGCATACGCATGCGCATGGCAGCCGTTAAATGCTTGAAAACGACGATTATTGGACTGATTGTGCCGTCGAGGTCACCCGTCTCGTTCTTCAGTGTGCACTTCTCTCACATATTCCTGTATGTATGTATGTATGTATGTATGTATGTATGTATGTATGTATGTATGTATGTATGTATGTATGTATGTATATATATAGTATATATATATATATATATATATATATATATATCGCGACAAGGTTACTTGCGAACGCATATACACCTGGTGGTATACCCTTCTCAGACTTTGCTCATTATGTAGGAAGACTCTTCACTTGTTTTTCTCTCTTTCGGGCGAGGATAGACAGGCGGAGGAGGTCGCGTAGCTAATGAGACCGCGTTGCTAGCACTCGACCATTGCAAAAATTACGGATGAATTTCCACGGGCAACAGGAACTACTGAAGGCGTGAAAAACTAAGGAATAACCACAATATAAATTATTATATCACGATTTGTGTAAGGGTAGGATACGTTGCTATGGCGATAATGGCAGCAAGTGACCGAAACATCGAAGTAAACCATGCCCCACACTACACACACCCTCTCCCACGAGTTCCGTGATACCTCCAGTGGCCATACATGCATCAAGAGCGGGGCGACACAAAACGAGTGACTGGAGTCCTGACCGACGCGTTTTCATTTGTCTTCACGGTTGCTTGTCAGACGCCATCGTTGTTCGATGAGCACAGTAGTATAAGAGACCCAACAAACCGTTTACGATATTAACTGCAAATACTCAAAAATCATCAGGTTAGCAGATACAGACAAGCTTTCTGCTCCCTCTGTTACGTTTCTTTTGAAAGCTTCTGAACATTTTGAGTGATCTTCCATATGAAACAAAACCATGGGCAAGGCAGATGTGATGAATGACACGAACCAGCCGAGCTGTCAAGTGAAACGGCGGGCAGTGAACAAGTCCCGAAAGAGCATCACTCTGTCAGCAAAAGCACCCCATTCGATCCACTTCCTTTCCAAACTCTCTTCCCGGCCGGCGGCACGAAAGAGCCCATAAAACAAGACGAAAAAGAACTTAGCAGCCAAGATGAACAAACGATATGAGACGCTTTATTGGCGAACTATGTTCTGTAATGCGTAAATCTTCGACGCTTCGGACATTAGGGGGACCTTTACAGGCTTTGCGGCGAGCAAAAAGAATAAGAAACGTCGCACCCCGAAACAGCGAAACGCTAAAGAACGCGGCTTATAGCGACACCGCACTGCCGGTTGGATATATAAAACTTTTCGCGGTCGTCAATGCGCGCCGATGTTTACAAGCGACGCCGTCCGCCGCGCTGCTGCGGAGGAAGACGCGTGCTCTAGAAAGGGCAATAAACCTGCACCCCCCCTCCCCCCCGTCCCCTCCCTCCCGCCCACCCACCACCCGGCTTCTCCACTATTTCTTCTCCAGCAGAGCAGCATGAGATCTCGCTTCGGATTCACGCGGAAGCGACGGTGGCAAGCCACAGAGGGGGACGGGAGGGGGGGGGTGAGGGGGGGGGGCACGATTTATATAGACGCCCACGGCCAATAAAACTCGTCCAAGCGAAGAAGCATAGAAGTGCAAAAGGTGGAGGATGGGGAGAGGCCAAGGGGTTGCTTCTGGCGGCTGCGGCATTGCTGCCTGCCGCCCGCTGTGCGAACTGCCTCGGGACCCTTCTCGGCAACGGCACTTCATGGCCAGGGCAAAGTTGAACGCAAGACGACGGAACGAGCGGCCACATTCTACTATAGGCTGTATAGAGAGCGCTGCGATGAAAGGGACAAATATGGGCGACGCTCTTATCGTGGTCCTTTGATACTTAATAGACGCACGTTAGGTCCCTCTTGGTCAATGCAATTCGTCAACTAATAGATTTCTTGTTTGATTACCTCGCATCAGTTGGCTGCCTCCCAGAAGGATAACGATAATTTAACTACTGTAGTACATCGTAGAAAAAAAAGAAGGAAAAAACAGCGGATAGGTCAAGGTAACCACGCATGCATATTGGACAAGTTGGGCTCCAAAAGTGAATTTCAGATATCAAATTGTGTGTTTGTCTAGTACTTTTTTTTCACTTTCTTTTGACCTCCTTCTACACAGCCTTTCTGTTCCCTTCTCGTCCCTTGCAGAGTAGCATGCGGGCGAATGCGTATGCGCCGGCAAACCTCTCTGCCTTCGAATAAGTATAGCGGCCTTTCTGATGCGGACATCTTTCATCCACTGCATGACTGTCAGCGTTGTTATACGCTCAATTCGTACGCTCCACTGTGTGACTGTCGGCGTTATACGCTCAATTCGTACGCTCCACTGCGTGACTGTCGGCGTTATACGCTCAATTCGTACGCTCCACTGCCTAACTGTCAGCGTTGTTATACGCTCCATTTGTACGCTCCATGCAATACTGTCAGCGTTGTTATACGCTCCATTGGTACGCTCCACTGCGTGACTGTCGGCGTTATACGCTCAATTCGTACGCTCCACTGCATAACTGTCAGCGTTGTTATACGCTCCATGCAATACTGTCAGCGTTGTTATACGCTCCATTCGTACGCGCCACTGATTGTCAGCGTTGTTATACGCTCCATTTGTACGCTCCATGCAATACTGTCAGCGTTGTTATACGCTCCATTCGTACGCTCCACTGCGTGACTGTTGGCGTTATACGCTCAATTCGTACGCTCCACTGCATAACTGTCAGCGTTGTTATACGCTCCATGCAATACTGTCAGCGTTGTTATACGCTCCATTCGTACGCTCCACTGCGCGACTGTCGGCTCCATTTGTACGCTCCATTTGTACGCTCCGTGCAAAACTGTCAGCGTTGTTATACGCTCCATTTGTACGCTCCGTGCAATACTGTCAGCGTTGTTATACGCTCCACTGCATGACTGTCAGCGTTGTTACGCTGCAGCGATAGCTCTGATAACACGCTCACTGCGACTAATTCACCTCGAAAGCCGCAGTAAAGAGCAAGCGTTTTATTATGTGAGGCTAAAATGAAAATTGGTAAATTTGATTCCGCATCTTCCGCGGGGCATGACTCGCGACTGGATGACGACTCAGACTGCCTATCGTCTATAAAGTCTCGTCCGGCCCATCGCGAATCACGCCTGAAAACAACATTCTGCGACAGTGTGTATAGGCTGCCTGCCGCATGCAGCGGAGTAACATTTCGTTCGCACGTTCCGGGAAGCATATGTCTTAAGTCCCGGGAATGTTTTAGCATACTGTGCTCGAAAACTGATAGATGGAGAGGGATAAAGGAGAGACTTAGAAAGCGTTTGAGCGCCCCCTTAAGACAATAAAAGAGCAACACCAAAGCAGTTGTTACTGAGGGAAAATATGGTGGTGATTAAAAAAGAAAGAAAGAGAAAAAGCGAGAGGAGGAGGAGGGTTGTGCGGACGCCACGCGCTGCCAGTATTCTTATAGTTCGTATTCTGTTAGTATACTTAGTCGGTTTAATCGAAGCTTTCTTTGGTGTTCGTTAGGAATGATGCAGTATAGGCGTCTCTAATATGGCCCCTGCGACTAGAACTATATATCTTCATAGGAATAAAGTGGCGGAATGGTCAGCACTCTTCACCAGGGATAAAATGTATAGATCATTCTTGTAAACGTAGGTGACCTGGCATATCTATATATGCGGTTTTCTTTTCTTTTTTAGATTATACAGAATTTTTGAAGATCGACTGCAGCAGGTAGCGTAATTGTATAGCCCTTGTTCTGGGTTACTCAAAGCGGTGGACATTACTCTCACGAGAAATCGTAATGCATATTCGACCAATTAATGAAAAATTCACTAACTTTTGAATTAATTACTTCACGGCACATATTGCAAATTACAAATTGTAGCCGGTGAGTTTGCGAGGCCTCATGTGTCAGCTTGGAACGACTTCTAAGGATCGCATGGGTTTCAAGATGTGCGCCATGGAACTTGCGGCAAGAATGCACTATTGTTCTACCTAGTTTTTTAACAGATCGCTGTTTTATGGATTTAAGCACAAAAGTAACTGGAACGCCCATGTATTTCGTTGCACGCTTTGGGAGCCAATATTTCGAAACTGGTGTCATTCTGAAGATTCGTTCCACGAGGATACGCCTTGCGAACTTACCGGCTTCAATTCTTAAATTTGAAGATGTGAAATAAATTAATAATCAGAAATTTAATTAGTCATTCTTGATTTAGTCGATTATGCATTTTGATTTCTCTTGTAAGTAATGTCCGCCTCTTTGAGTAGTCCAACTCAATCGCTAGAATTGTGCTATCCGCTGCAGGCGATATTTTAAAATTCTGCATGGTCTAAAAAGTAGTATTAATAAAAGAAAACATTGTATATTGTAGAGCTTGATCGTGCCGATGGAGTAGGTCGATATTATGCGCTTTACAATACAAGCCATGGATATGCATGCCTCTGTATGATTATTTTCTCATCGTGATGTCTTCATCATACATAAGGAAGTTGGAGCACACGTGATCGGTGCGCGCGCATATTCTTAGTCACAATTGCGACTAAAACTATCTTGAGACGAATCGACTCTTGTATAAACTGGCGTGCATAACGCGATGAGATGGCGCGGGGCTTTAACGAGCTTGTTTATACAACGGGAACTTCGTCCGGGAAGGCGTATGCGGCAAATTCACACCTCGTGGTTGAAATATACTTTCGCGATAGCTCGATAACGTCTGTCGTTTATGTCGGTTTTTTCCGGACCACCGCATAGTTTTCTTGCGAAGAACGCCTGATATGCTAGCACTCCTCGTCCCAACAACTATAGTTTTTCCCGACCGAGATTTAGTTTAATGACACAAAATATATTTCATCTAACACTGCGCAGTGCAGAGAAGACTATAGGGCTTGGCGCCAGCCAATCAGGAGCAAGAAAGGACCGCCTATTCCAGAGGAGTGTAGAATCATGACTCGCTCATTGTGTGGTGTTAATCCTTCCGTGAAGCTTTTCTATTCAGCAGGCTTCACGCGGAGCATGATCAGAGCCGGACAATCATGGTGGACGGTAATAAATTAGGAGGAATCTTGGCAAGGACCGACATTCCATTCGCTCTTTTCCTCAAAAAGTATGTCCAACAGGTGAACTCTGAGACTGCACCATATTGGCCGAAAATCTTTGGTTCCCGGTATACTCTTTAGTCGATGTGCAACTGTTCGGCAGCTCTGCCGTGGCTCTGCCTGCAAAGCGGGAGCACTAAAACCTACCGCGTGCCCTGACTTGTCGATCACGCGTTGGGCCGACTCATTTGCCTTCAGACGTATTACACAATGCTTCCTCCCACAGTTATTTTCTTAATATAATCGGACAATGAAGGAACTAGTTCTGCGTATCTCTTCTCTCTTCAGATTGACTAACGCGCAACGGTAAGATTGCACTCTAACTCTTTCTATGGAATTCACGCGATGAGTATTATGCTGTTTCGAGGATGAATTGGGGTTTTCGGGGCAGGTAAAATGTTAAATAATTTACACCCTTACAATAAAAAAGGCAGTAAATCGGTCTATACCTCACACCCTTTCACCCAAGAAGGGTGTATGGGGTAGTATCGTTACAGATTGATTTACACCCTTTCCGCTTTTAAGGGTGTAACTTATTTTACACTGTACCTTGTCTGGTCTTTATGCGTTTTCGATACCCTCATAGGCACTTATACATTGTGTTTTTCTTTTTTTTTTTTGTTATTGTTAGGTTGTCTCAAATACACCTTAAACGCACAGCTTTAGCTGTACTGCGCAGAAATGATGATATCAAGTATGTAAGTTTCACGACGCATCGTTATTATTATAGCTCATCGCGCGCGCACGTGTATGCAATACGACGTTCTATACCCGCGGTTGGGGCGACGAGCGACGCGGACAAACGCGCGGTGACGCCGCTAAGCGCGTCACATGTAGTCGGGGCGGCACAGATCTGGAGAGGAGAGGCTGCAGCCCGTGCCAGCATATCAAAATTCATGAGCAAGTAGCGCGGCGGAGACTTCCGCGCAAGGTATTCATCCTTCATCTATATGTGACCGCGGGCGCTTTCCTTTCGTCAGATTCGTTTCTTAGATTTCTTTTTTCTTTTTTTATCTGTTGCTTACCGCCAGTCCCGATCAGATAAGCGCGTGCATGGCAGCAGCGCGCAAGGAGGCAGTGAGACGATGTCGAGGAGAGATATTTATATGCGGGCGCGCTGTTTGTGTGTGCGCACGTTTCTTGATACGACCGCGACCCAACGCCGCCGGTCGGGAAGCGCGCGTCACAGAGAGGCCGTTTCTTTCCTCTTTATAACTATCCTAATGTTCTTATATGTATACCACCGCTCTGCCATCACTGTATATATACAACACTCGTCGCATCAGCGTATAATGCTGTGACCTGCGTTTTTTATTCTCACAGCGTTGAAAGTTTGCTCTTTCCGGTGTATTCGCTTCAATTCGAATTTCACCGCAACATCGCATTTTTTTGGGGGCCGCACGTTAAATAAAGTATTTCAAAGCTTTTCCCAGATAGAAAAAAAAAATTGAGATATAGACCAACATCCTATGCATCCGCAACCCCATATCAAAGAAGGATAGCTCCTGCAGTGCTGTAGACTTGTTGTTAAGTTTAGAGCAATCTGTCGGCAATTAAATCTTCCGACACGTATTAGAGAATTAAACTTGACTAATAGAAAATAAAAATAAAACGCAATCCTGTTGCTAAATTTCAGTAATAACAAGACGGAGATATTAGCGCAATATCTTCTAAACATGTTAGAATAAAAACGCAAGTAACAGTATTGCCTTCTTTTTCTCTCTCTCTCTTTTTATTTGCTCCTTGCCTATTCGAAACGCTCTATCACTTCACATTAAACACCTTTCATCACTTGGTACATTATACAAGAAAAGTGTTTTCCTACTTATTGAATTGGTAAGTTGCGCATTTGTCTTTCTATATATATATAGGATATTGTTCATCGTTTATAGTTTTAGTTTTTTTTTTGTCTATTTCTGCGTTGATATCTTTGTTCTACTATAACTAGCTATGCTGCTCGTTTAATTCTGTTTTAGCCATTACTCTGCAACCTTTAATAGAATGCCTCCTAACAGCCTTGTGTTGGCCTTTCAATCCTATAGTGTTCGTGATGTGTTGTTTTCTATTATAAACCTATAATAAACCCGATTCTGATTTTTTATTCTTCTTCTTGGCGTGTAAGGGGAGTGGCTTTAATTCTTGCCTCTATATATACTCGTGTGGCAGTTCTGGTTATATAGACATTCTGGACGATGACATCTTCGCACATGTCCGGCGCATATATAAGTATAAGCTGTCACATGCAGCTGCTATATGTTTCGTCGGTCGATGCTTATTTTACGCGGGCTCTATAGCTATTAGGCGAACAAACCAGTGCGACGTGACGTGTATGTGTTATAGAGTCACGCATGCGCAATGCCGAGCCCTCGTGTGTAGAACAACAAAATCCCTGTCATTGGCGATGCATGCCGCTTTAACCAGCGACGCATTTAGCGGTCCGAAGTTAATGTCTATATATAGTATAGCTGCATTCGATGAACAGCTGTCTTTGTCGTGATACTGCTTATTATATCGCGATGCATCCTCCACCCCACTGACTTCGTTACATATAATGACGATTCCGTAATTGCAGGAGGAGTGAAGGCGCAGGGAGTGTGTATATTCCTGAGGCAGCGGAGTACGACGGCGATTAATTGTCATGATGCTTGAGCTGTATTTAGCAGACACGATCGAGGAAGCGATGGAACGCATGTCGTGAGGCTGAGAGCGAGCGAGTGAACGGAGTTTCAACGCGAAATTAAAAAAAAAAAAAAACAAGAAAAAGAA
Organism: Dermacentor silvarum; assembly: GCF_013339745.2. Lineage (NCBI taxonomy): Eukaryota > Metazoa > Arthropoda > Arachnida > Ixodida > Ixodidae > Dermacentor > Dermacentor silvarum. The sequence goes on along the minus strand of NC_051161.1, from coordinate 47,522,883 downwards.
AACCACCTAAATCGCGGGGTTGAACGTCGCGAGACTGGATACACATTGGGATATGAGGGACGCCCGTACAGGGAAGCGTTCTGGATTGATTTTGAACTCCTGGAGTTTTTTGACCACCGTATAGGAATGCGGCCATGCCGCGGTCGGGAATCACACCCGTGACCTGGTGTCCGGCAGCACAACACCATAGCCACTGAAGCCGGCACGGCGGGTAATGCGGAGGAATTTAGTGTGAGTGATTCGTTTAACAACCTACGAATCACTCAGTTAAATGTACACTCGTGTTCTGCTTTGAATGTTTGTAACAGTGTTACAAGCACTCCAAGGAACGCACCGAGTCTAAATAATCATCCGACCCGTCTTATTAAAATTACTCGAGAACCCATAGTTTAGTTCATCAACAGATTCCATCAAGTTCCACAAGCCGAAACCGCCATCATTTACGAGGCCATCGCCTATATATATATATATATATATATATATATATATATATATATATATATATATATATAGGGTGTTTACAACTGTCCCTATTTTTAGTCACAGCGCTGCGTCCCGTCTTGACCCATGTCATAAACGTATACAAGCGGATTCGTTTTTGCCGTGGTTCTAGTTCGGTTGCAGGATCTAGCCGTTCACAGAATAACGCTATATCTGTTTTGGTATGTAGCAGTCTGCGCCAGGTAACGTGATATGGCAGGACTTAAAAGCGTGTGCCACTTTGTTACAGTCACCGAATGGCGCCTCCTGGCACTGACAGGGTCCCTCGTGGCCAAACTACCAGCTCCCACTCCACCCCCTTGCGTGTGGACGCCTACGCGTCCCAACGTCGTCCCTACTAGAGTTGGCAACCCTACGTCCATCGGATCGGACGGTTTTGGCGCACGCGTGCTTAATGTATGCGACCAATTTTTTTTATGTTGCTTGTAAGTGTCCCTTTAATTCAGGTATGATTCTGTGCGAACAAATGATTGGTGCCGTTCGATCACTTGCGAAACGTCTAGACAACCATGCATATCTGCTTACGATGCTATATACAGGTCGGCGTCGCCCGCGTCTTTATATAAGAGTAATAATAAACGTGATCCGCGGTAAGAACACTTCCCAGCCTCTCGTCGCGCGCCCCATATACGAATAAAACCGGGCGGACGTCACGTATACGCACGTATACCTGCTCTCAAAGCCGGCAGAGTTCAGGGATGACCAGGGTAAAAAAAAAATCAAGACACGTGGCGCGCAGGACGGGATGTTCGCGAGGATTAGCGACCAACAGAGTCTGCAAGCTGGCGCCGAGACAGTTTTGTTGTTGCCGTCGTCTTGAAGCGCAGCAGGATGAAGGTTAAAAAATTAATGAAGCGAAAAAGAAACCGTGTTTCAAATGTGGCGATAAGGAAGACTGGCGCGCCAGTGCACGCAGCTGTATATATACGTGTATATAAACGCTGGGGCTTTTTGAAATGACGAATCAATCCATTTGCGTTATATACAGTCCGTGAGAAAGGATGACAATAACAAAAAGATAGAAATAGAATTGCACTGGTGCGGGAAAAAAAGCCGATCTTCAGCGCGCAGTCACGGAGGCGTTATGAAGAAAAATGAAGTGGGATGATGGATCGAGTTTCCTTGTTCGCGGTGAAAGCTGCGTATCTATCTATCTATGTCTATACAATGTATACACGCTGGGGGGCTATAGATAACCTCGTTGCTTGTCGGAAGTGCGTAAGCCTCGAAATGTACGCTATGTATTTACACCTCTGCATGAGATATATCCCCAAACAGACGCAGGAGGGGGGGGGGGGGTGAGGTTGCAAAAAGAAACAGCTGTATGTATAGCCCATGGACCTGCCGCCGCTAGGCGTCTCTGTACTACATCCTGCAACGTCTGTAGGTGCTGCCATGAAGCGAGATGCGATCAGCTGACATGATTCCATCTCTTTCATTGCTTCTTCTTTTTTTTTATCTATACATAAGGCAGATGTAAGTCTTTCACCTGTGTTATAGGCCTTCGTGGTGTGCGCTCGGTAGGCTTTAGAGTGATATGTATGCCGGATGCGTTTTGGACTGCGGCGGTAATTTGACGGCTCTTGTGACGGCGGGCTATTCCTGACTGCCACTTTCAATTATACACTCTGGAACACGTGAGTGCGGTTTCAATATCTCGCTCTCTCTCTTTTTTTTTTTATGCAGCGCTTGCTTTCGAGTCAAGCAGTCAGACGGCTTTCTGTTGCTATAGTTTTGTTGTTATTTTGCTTCTTCTTATTCCTTTTTTAACTTTGATACGTTATATTAAACTGCCCACCACGTAGCGCATGCCGTTTCATATTGAGGCGGTAAATTAACTCGTGTGACGCGCTGTGAGCAAATTCCGGCTGGATATCGCGCTTCTCTTGCTACACTGTAGACGTTTCGTTTCCGGAACGTAACCGGACCTAAAGCATGCGACTACATACAGCCACTGTAGTGGTGTGCAACAAATGTAGTGCGACATGATTGCTCTGCGTCGTACATAATATATATATATATGTATATATATATATATATATATATATATATATATATGTGTGTGTGTGTGTGTGTGTGTGTGTGTGTGTGTGTGTGTGTGTGTGTGTGTGTGTGTGTGTGTGTGTGTGTGTGTGTGTGTGTGTGTGTGTGTGTGTGTGTGCACATTATCATTACTCGCGTGTCTGAAGTTAAACCTACAAAAGCAGTCCCGCAAGGAATGTTCGATGAAGATAACTATGCAAATAATCTGATTACACTCTGCGAAAATGAGAAACGAAGAGAAAAACAAGAAGATATAAAAAAAGACAGCCATGCTCTGCCGGTACAGAAAACGCCTCGAGCAAACTGAGCGATTAGCTTGCGAGCAAATATAGTATATATAGCTCGGCATTGGCTTTAACGAGATGCCTATAGATGTAGTTACGAGTTATAACCAGAGGTCGCAAACAGAGACTCGCACAAGGAGGTAAATGCAAACGGCAGCAAGGTCGACACGCTATCGAAGAAGGCGAGAGAGAGAGCATATAAGACCCCGATAACGATATACTCTAAACGAATTAAGCCAGGCGCGTTCACGAGTGGAGTGTATGTATATACTGATTGGCGCTTGGATAACGCGCTGAATCACACAGGCAGCCCTCGCGCCACCGGGAGGTAGCGCGAAGCGATAAGGGTAACGACAACGCGCCGTTTAATACTCCCGTTATCGGCGCCATCTTCGGGCCACCGCTGGCGCACCACGCACTTTCACCTTTTGATATCGCTTCAACGCACTTTCTCTTCTGTCTTTGTTATCTTCTCTTTTTTTTCCCCTCACGCTGTGTCAATGGTGGGAGGTGTGGACTGGCTTAGATAGCAACGTTGTGATTGGGTCACGCTGTGTGACGTGAATTTCGGAGAGACCAATCGCGTGTGACGCGCCGACGAACGCCCAAATGTGACGCAAGATGTCTGGGACATGGCTTCATACGCAGCAGACGGAGATATCGCGAAGTGAAGCAGACGATTTTATCAGGAGTGTAGACAAGGCTGTATCTTCTCAATTGGGGCCGCTGGTAATGCGAAAGGTGATTATGCGGCCACCGTGTAGACTATTCGATGGTGGTTTATCAACAAAGAAGGCGTTTCCATGCACTTTAATTTTGTGGTGTCTAAACGGAAACTAACAAACAAATGTCCTTTCTGTGGTGGTCACTCAAACCTCTACCATTCTACGTGGGAATGCTCCAAACCACCCGGCTTACCTAGAACATCCAACCCCTCCCCATCCCAGTGAGAAGCCGCTCTTTACAGCACAGCCTTCGACGACCAGCGATACCTGATCGACCGGGTCAGCCGGATAGCAGCCGCAAATGGGACCCTCGACTGAAGGCTCCACCTTCTGGGACTTCGTTACAAAACATCAAATGAAGTTTTCTACTACTACTATACTACTACAACATTGAAGAACACTATATTACTTGAATATTTGCAAAGTATTATTTCAAGACCTTGTTTTTTTTCCCTTATGTGGCGGGAAGAAAGTTGCTTATACTGTATCGGAGTAACCGAAGGCCAAAGCATTTAACAAACTTCGCGGCCAAACCACAGCTCCGCTATACACGCCAGTTTGACCTAACGGATTTAATGTTATTTGTGCGTGCTTGCGCAGTTTTTTCAGTGGAGAAACTTCTCAAGACTAGCTATATAGGCTGTCTCGCGTTTCTTTATAGAATGCAACGATATCCTTGTTTATTGATAAACTGTAAACTATAGTCTCGAGCAAACCGTGGATATCCATGACGTCACAGGGAGTCAGTGCGAGATCTTCAGTGTGGCGTCACCCTGTCTCTATATATTTCTCTCTCAGATTTTTTTCATGCCTTTTCTGACTTATCAAGCCTGCGCGCACGGTAAGACCGATATTTTTGGTATCCCAGAAGTGTGTGTGTATATATATATATATATATATATATATAGTTTACGAATCTTTTTTGACATAATATTCCTCATCAAGACCTTCTCAACGAGCGCGCAGAGACAGCGCCACAGACTGAGAGCTGCATTATTTGATCCTTATTACCATCACAGTGCTTCGATATAGCTTCAAGGTTGGGGCACATCGTTCGATCCCACGATGAGTTATTGTTCTGATGATTGACTTTTGACGGTTGATTGTTGAAAACTATTCGAACTGGCGATGCGCGGAATGCGTGATCTCTTCAAAGTACGCTTGTGCATGGGACGCACCTGAAATGGCTGCGGAATTCTCTTTACGCGCTAGAGTTATCTCTAAATTGCTTGCCACCATGTCGTTACGGCAGCCATGCCGGAGGTCCTCTATCTATACCATGTTGAATAGGACGAACGTGCCTTTATGTAATGAGATCAGCACTGTAGCTTACCTCCTGCAACGTTCTATATACGAGCTTGGAGCTGCACCACATCCTCGGCCTACGGCAAAGCACCACATATATGTGTTGCACGCCACAGAAGCGCTATATACTAGCGTTTCTGAGGTTATACGCAGGCCTCGCGGAAGCTTTGTGAACATCTATATTGCGTATGCGTGTGACTTTATGCGCTATTTGTGTGTTTATGTGGTCACTGTGTTCATCACCCGGCACCTGAAGCAGATTGCTATAGGCGTTAATTCAGCCAGGCGATCACATCTCCAGCATATATCATTGAAGTTTGTATCCCCCTCTCTCTCTTCCATGTTAATCGAATTCCAATATGGCGTCTCTGAAGTCAAGCGCAAGCCACCTGCCTCATCAATTGGCCCGAACGAATGGGTTGCATGGGCGAAAAGCAATGCAAGCATATTTGAATCGGTATCGGCCCGATTGTTTGCGGTTCTCTGGAAGCACACACACAACTTTATGGGGAACGATATAATACGTAGTCCATCTCCAATCAATGTAGACATTTCCTTGTAGCCATAAGCTCGCAGAGAGACCAACAGAAAAAAAAAGGAAAATGTGTATCTATCCCGTTCGACTCCAAGAGAACTCGCAGCTCAACCTATACACGCGGTCATTTCAACCGATCCACATGTTGTGACGCGTACATTAAATGCCTGTGGTATTCAGTCTTACAGGACGTGCTCTTTGCACTGCAGTGAAACGGTGCACGCAGGAGCTATAAGAGACAGCCCCTCCGTAGAAGTAGAGAGATAACTTCCCCAGTCTGTGCTCCTTCTATTTAAGTATATACACTTTGATTTGTCGCTGTTGGGGAACGCACAACTTCACGTTCTCCAAAGTGTCTTGCTATCACATCGGTCCACACGCAGAGTGCGCGAACTGCGACACGACTGGCAGCAGTGCCTATAATTTGAATTTGGCTTGCGCGTCGTACGTGGCCCCAATGGTACAACAGTATCCAATGATGCAAATGTTTCGACGCGGAAGTCATTTACAGAACGCCTTATCAGAGCTATCAGGTAGGAAAAATTTTAGTGGCAAGCACAACACTTCGTACCAACTAAAGAAAAAGAAAATGATGCCGCGACACAGCAGAAGGGGGGAGGGGGGGCTGCTGCCGATTGAGGAAGGGTGATAAGCCTACCATGAATAAGTGTCTAATGGAGCAATAACCCTCGGTTGGGAACGCTGGATTAATGTTAAGGAGCAGCACTTTGCATTGGCTTCTTGCCGATATTTTACGGCGCAAAGTAAATTAACAGCGTACATACTTCTCCTCGCGACAGACTCGGGTCCGCGGACTACCGGAGATCTGCAGTGCAAGATAAACGAAAACACTGCGACTGCAACCCACGTGACACTCACATGAGTCGTGCAGCCGTAAATCAACGCGTTGTGGCAGCCGGATACTTCGAGGCACGGCATTAATGAATTGCAGATGCGGCGATATCGTCGAGATGCACCGCCGCCGTAAACATAAAACAGCGCGGCAAGAGAACGCTTGGCGCGACAGAGCGTAGACCAGGTAATGATGTTATTATAGCATTCACGCACAGAAACAACACAGAACGTGAACCGAACCTATACAGCCTCCAAGGTGAACAAACTGAAATGGAAAACTTGCAGTCGATATTTATAACTAATTATCCAGGATTGACTTCTTCCTACCCGGAAGAAACGAAACTATAAAGTGTCACACGTTATCACGGAGGGGAGGCCGCGGAACACGGCTCGTATATCTATAGTGCGATACCGCTGGTACCGAGGAGGTAACTGTCGGGAGGCCTTCTTATAAGCACGAAGAGATATCGTCGACGAGAGTTAGTCTATAACTGAAACCATTTTCTTCATTTTTCTCTTCACAGGTTCGGAGCGATAAAAAAAAAAAGATAAGATATAGATACAAGATGCAACAAAGCCGTGTCTTACCTTTGAAATCGACCGTCGGTGATTCCGGAGCACTGGGTGACGTCGCACAAGTCGCTGTTGAAGTTCAGCCGCAAACGCGTAGTCTCCGGCGCTAACTCGCAAATCCAAAAGTAGACGGCGGTATCATGTCGGCGGGCCGGCACACAGACACGACGCACGCTGCAGGACGCTCTCGGAAAAAAAAAAGGGGGCGATCTCTTCCAGTACTACGTTCGTCGTCGTCGTAATCAGCACACAGACCGCCACCTCGCGCTCGCAATGCTCGCGTTACACTTCTCACTCGCCTCTTTGCTTTGCCTTGCCCGGGCCGAGGAAAGAAAGGCGCGCACCTCAACTCGCCGCACCGGCTCTCTAGCGACTGCGCCGCGCCAAACGAAAACGCAAAAAAGGAGCGACCGATCGCATAACGAGGCCGCCATGACCGCGAGGCTCCGCCCCCTCGGTACCTAGGGGGCGGAGCCGATTCCCTAGATTCTATCCCGAGATGTCCCTGACAGCGCCGCCGCCGCCGCCGCCTGGCGCCCCGTTTCTCTCCGTCGATGATTTTCTCCTTTTTTTTTTTCCCCGCGCGCGCACTTTGCCTTCTCCGCCAGAGGCCGTTTCCTCCTCTCTGCCAAGACTGTTAGTAGAGTGACCTAGAATATGGGAGAGTGTCCAAAGCGCCGCGCGAATGCATGGGAGGAGCGAGGGCCTTTTTGTGTGAACTCCCGCGCCGCGGCGCTGCTGTACCGGACCCGTGGGCTTTCTCCGCTGCGGAAGCCGCGTCAAGGCGGCGGGCGTCTGCTACAAGCCTGAAATTTTGGTTGCTATTAGCCAACATCGCGATAATTTGGGATATATTAAGTACCACGTCACCGCAAGGTGATACCGCAGTGACTCACCGGACAGAGAACGCGTTTGCCGGCTGTGAATACGGGTATTTTGTCTATTTCCTTCTAGCTCGCTTGGTCTGCGCTTACATGGCTGTTTAAGTAACGCATTCCGCGCGCTTACTTCATTTAGTTATGCGTGGAATGAGCAACGTGAACGTGCTGCAGAAGAAAATAAGCTGGAGACCGCGATAATAAATAAGAGAACGTAGCAAATATGGCTAGCTCATGCTAACGCTTTTACACCCTATCGTTTCCTTTCTTTTATTTTATGCATTCGATGTGCTTTAGAAGACTGCATCCCGCGCTATGTTGTTTCTTTATTAAGGCGAAATCCTTAACTTGCTCTTGGGAAGCGGAATGTGTCTGTTGGCCGATGCCGCGGTACCAAAAATAAATACAAACCGCGTAACTCTCGCGGCTCGTTCACTTGATATATATGCCAAAGTACAGTGTGGAAAGGCACAAATGTGTGACTAAGATGACTGATGGGTCATGGCATTAGTAACTTGACATACTTGCACTCATTCACGATCAACGATAACAATATGACGTGTGGTCATATGACGACGGCCAGAAATCCCTCTGATGCTGTGGGTGTGACGATAAAAACGTGTTCAATGCCAATCTCGATCTCAACGTGTCGAACTTACCCATATATCATGAAGAACTGAGAGCACAGGTAAAGGGTAGTAATAGTAATGATAATTTCTGGGATATTACACCCAAAAATCACAATATGGCTGAGAGACGCCGCAGTGGAGGGCTCCGTTAATTTCGACCACCTGGGGTTCTTTAACGTGCACCTAAATCTATGTACACGGTGTTTTATGCATTCCGCCTCCATCAAAATGTAAGCCGCCATGGCCGGGAATCGAACCCGTGTCCTCGAGTTTAGCAGTCCAACCTACCAAAGCCACTAAGCTATAGCACGGCGTGTATAGGTAAAGGGTACGCGAGAAATATACGTCGCAAAAAACAAGGCAAACCAAAATAAATGAAACGCTAACAGTGCAACATTGTATACGTATGCCTCATTTCATAATTACGAGCGAACGTCAGAAAACGAACATGATGGATTACGTATGTGCAACTCGTCTTTCGCCTTCTTGTGTTGCAAGAGCGCAAATACTAAGCGAATTTTAACATGAAAGTAATTTTAGGAATATTTATTGCGTATGCTCGCGGGTTCGTACACAGCAAATATACTTACTGATCAATAATTATGTACTTGTAGTTAGGTAATGAAAGAGGCAACTAATCACCGGAACATAAACTTTTCATGTTTTACTGTTATTGAAGGTAACTATTTTAGGGATATGTAGAATAAATTGCGATATCTGTAGTGCATCAAAGACAGTAAATTTCGAGACGATTTTCCACTCAATATAATGCAAGCAGAAACATCGTCACGCGCCATGAATGCTTGTTAGTTTCCGTAAAAAATCACACGTTAAGCAATAACTATGATATCACCGCATTACCTCATCGATTTACCTGTTGGTAATTTCAGAGATGATTCACGGATTATTAAAACAAGCTAGGCTATTTCAGCAATAACCTTTACATAACAAACGAGTAAATGGCTAGGTCCCGCAGTAGCTATCTATTCATTTCAATGTAGAAAAAGATATTTGTGTATAAATGCAAAATTTATAAGGAGGAGGGGCCGACAAACGCAGATGACGCAGATGTAAGATTCTATAAGCTTCTTGCTCGATGGCCGGGTGTCTTCGCACCATATCACCTCCAGTCCACGCCCCTTCCTCTTCTCGTTAACCTAAAGTACAGCGTCTGCAACCTTTTACTCGCCGCAGTGGTCTGGCGCAGTTATGACACTTGACTGCGGATCCGACAATCGCGGATTCGGACCTGGCTTTGGCGGCAGCGTTTCCACGGAGGCGAAATGCTAAAGGCCCGTACGTGTACTTAGATTTAAGTGCAGGTTAAAGAAGCCCAGGTGGTCAAAATTTTCCGGAGCCCTCCACTCTTTTATTCCCCTCCCCTTCTTCCATGCACGCTGATTCGTGCTCCCTATATGTGCTACAGAAAATAGTCTCTTCCTTGCGTCTCGCCGGGAGAGCGAAGTGCCGTCTCTGCATTACATCATCACCTCCAGTCAGCTTTCCTTTCTCGTAGTGAGCTAAAATACGCCGTAATATTGTAACCACCGTGCGATTGCATCATCGAGCTAAAGCATAGCTTGTTATGTCATTCCTACATTGCATCATCAAATACGCCGCAACGTCGTCCCTACATTGCATCATCACTCCCGATGTTCTATACCTTCCCTCTCCCGTGGTTACTTGCCTCCTCCGCATTGCGCATCGCCTCCAATCTCGCTCTTTGTTCCCTCTCCACCCTCTCTCACGAACTGGCCTTTTTTTTAGCTCGCTGCGCCGGTATAGCCTTTCAGTTTATTTTTTTCACTTTGAAGCAGCACTCGTGCTTGGTCGGAGCTCATGTAGTCTGTCACGGTTTTCTCGATGTTTGGCTCCGGCTGTTCCATATCATGAAGAAGAGCAAGACGGACACGTACTGCTACGCGCCGGGCTGCAAGACCGGCTACCCTGGCCATAGGGAGCAGGAAGGACGCACATTGTCGCTTTTTAGAGCCCCAAAGGACGCGGATCTCAGAAATCAATGGGAAAGGAACATGCACCGCAAGGACAAGCCTCTCTCACAGACGTCGGCGGTCTGCGAGAAGCACTTCGAGCCCAGTCTTATTTTACGTGATTATGTGCATGTAATTAATGGCCAAGAGGTACGCATTCCCCGAGACAGACTGGCGCTGGTCCCGGGCGCTGTTCCGACGTTGCTTCCCAGTTTGCCGTCTTACCTTTCGAAGGAAGCCGGCTCTAAGAGATCTGGAAGAAAGCGCGCCTCTTCAACCTCTACAGCCTCATCGAAAAAAACTCGCCTGTCTTGTCGGGACTCCAGCAAGTTGGCTTCGCCAGAGGAGGCCTGCTCGCAAGACGCGAGTGCGAACGAAAGCGAGACAAAGTCTATTGAACCTCTCAACCTCCAAACCATTGCTACGACATTAACTCTTCCGGAAAAATGGACAAGACTTAATGTTCAAGGTTTTGACGGCCTACTGTACGCGACGACAAGCATCATCGAAAGTCCCTTCGCCGTCTTTCACGAAAAGCTGCTCTTGCTTGTTTCGGAAGACAGCAACAGGATTTCCGCCTGTTCTTACTTCCGGGGTAAACAAGGCCAGAAGGTTCACGTCGAATCCATGAAAGACGTTGCTGAGTTCCTGCGCCAAGCAGATGTTTCCATCCTATGTGAGGGAGCGGTCGGCATGAAGGAGTACAGTAGCAGGTACAGCAAACATATGACGGACAACATGAAGGCTTCCACTCATATTACGCAAGAAATCGTCTTCAGCAAATCATGTGCGGGAGTTGTTACGGTAAACGGTAAGCGTTTCAACTTTTTAAGCACTTATTGGTTAATTAGGTGCATGCCGATTCTCACCTTTAGTTCGTTTCTCAACTGCTACACGATTACCATATAATAATTGGTTACCTGCATCAATTTTATCTAGTAATTAATCACACCGGGTTAATTTAGACCATGCACTAGGTGCACGTAAATCTAACGTGCGCGTAAATCGAAGTTCACGGATGTTCATGCATTTGGCCCCGATAGAAATGCGTCCACCATGGCAGATTGAAAGCTAGCATGCGTAGTACGCATAAGCAGTATACGTATAGGTTTTGTACTGTGCTAATTAAAAAAGATAGCTTCCTACATACAATTTTACAACTACCATTAAATTGTTTGTCAATACAGAGCCGCATTAATAGCAGAAGTATAAGAAGCACTTATTATATATTTTTTTTTCCTTGCAGGTATCACTTGTACAGCATGCAAACATTTGAAGAAGGTGCTTCAAAAAAGGAAGTCACGCGTGACAAATGTAGCAAGAAAGTGCGTTGCAAAACACCTAAGATTGTCAAGGCGAAGAACGAAACGGCTATTGTCGCATGTGAGCGCACTGAGGCAGCAGATCCGCAGGATGCAAATCGAAAACGCTCGAATTACTACGGATTACCCGCCGCGGTAGCTCAGTCAGCTAAGGCGTTGCGCTGCTGAGCTCGAGATCGCGGGATCGAATCCCGGCCGCGGCGGCCGCATTTCGATGGAGGCGAAATGCAAAAACGCCCGTGTGCTTGCGTTGTAGTGCACGTTAAAGAACCCCAGGTGGTCAAAATTAATCCGGAGCCCTCCACTACGGCGTGCCTCATAATCAGAACTGGTTTTGGCACGTAAAACCCAAGAAAGAAGAACGAATTACTACGGAATCATTTCGAACAAGAATAGAAAGCCTGTCGCCAAAGCAGAAGGAAGCAGCGCTTCATATGTTCACAGCAGCGAAGCGCAAAAGCATGCGTGGAATGACATATTCGAGGAGTTGGATTTTAGAATGCATCATAATGAAGATGAAAGGACCGCGCCTTTACGAACATATGCGGAGGCACCAAATCCTTGCTTTGCCCACAAAAGAAGCGCTGCGAAGCTATATCAAGTCATACAGAACAGGATTTGGCTTCAACGATAAGGTACTGAGAGTCTTGAAGGAAAAAAACGCGGAAAATGGATATGTTCAAAAGGCACGGCGGGCTCCTCGTAGATGAAATGAAGCTCTCGGAAAATCTCTCCGTAACAGCGGGGGCTCACATTGAAGGATTTGTAGATCTCGGCTCCTTTACGCCAAAAAGCCAAATGCACGCGGTATGCGACCATGGGATGGTGATTGCTTTTGTTCCGCTCGTTGGCGATTGGACGCAAATTCTTGCGGCATTTGCCACACATGGAAATGTGAAAGGCGACCTGCTTGCTAAAATCATGATCGAGGCAGTCATTCTAGCGGAACAAGCAGGCTTATTTGTCGACTTTATCACCAGTGATGGCGCAGGATGGAACAGAAGAATGTGGTCTGTCATGGGCATACAAGCGACTTCACAATCCATCAACAGCAGCGTGCAGCACCCTGTCGATCCAATTCGTCCACTGTACTTTGTGTCCGACTTCCCACATCTTTTGAAATGTCTCAGAAACAGACTGCTAAGATCAAGTTACAACACTCCAGCTGGCCAGGTACAGTACCTCAAATTTGTGTGTAATATGTAGCACGTGTGCGAGCAGAACACGAGAGGTAATGAAACTATACGCTCTCTTGAATTTCAGGTGTCACTGCGACCTGTACGAGAGGCTCTGAAACTTGATGGTTCCAATGTGACGTTGCAAGCCATGCCTGCGATTACAGCCTCCCACACAGACCCTAACAACTTTGAGAAGATGCGGGTTGGTTATGCTTTCAAGCTCTTTGGTGACACCGTGTTAAATGGACTTCGCCTCTATAAGCACGACATTGAAGCCCGCTGTGGAAGCATCGAGCCACTGCTAATATTTTTTGGGTAAGACGTCATGAATTTGGTCCTTGTCATGTCATTAATTGTGATCATTTTAAACTTTTTTTTGTATACGTTAGAATATTTGAAATGCTGACTTTTTTTTCAGAATGATTCGAGATTTGATTGAAGTCATGACGTCCCGGTCACCTGACAAAGCTCTCCGGCCTGGGTCAGTCGCAGAAGACCAACTCGTGTCCTTTTTGGCCTATCTCTTAGAATGGGAGCTCCATGCAGGGAGACGAGGTGGCTTTCTCTCGGCATCTACGGCACTTGGTCTTAGAGTCACTATTTCAAGTGTACTGTCCATGTTAGGCTACCTGACTAAACATGTCAATTACAAGTATTTAATGACAGCAAGGCTCAGTCAGGATCCAGTGGAAAATTTGTTCGGTATAGTCAGACAATCGAGTGGTTGCAACACGCATCCGACGCCGCAGCAGTTTCTAGTAACTATTTCTTGCTTAAGCTTTTATGGTCTCGCTAAGTCTGTAGTAAAGAGCAATTCAGAGCCAACTGTACTCACTGCACTGTTTGATAAAGAAGATGCAGGTGGCGGAAAGCCAGATAAACATTCCTTGATCGAAAGGCTGATAGAAGAAGGCAACCTGTCTGGTGCAGAACATCACGTCCAACAGTTGCGTGACGCAGCTCCGGATCACGCCGAATGCGTGTCTCAAAAAAGTGATGAAAGGCTCATATTCTACATTTGCGGCTATGTGGCCAGAAAGTTCGTACTGAAAGCAAAGTGTGAGCAGTGTCGGGAGATTCTACTAACTAAGAAAGAATGCATTGGTCAGCTCAGAGCAGCTGATTACACGCGTCTGAGGGACAAAGGAGGTTTGCTTTACCCGTCTGGCCACCTCTTTAGATTTATTAGAGATTTGGAAAACCTCTTTACAAGCTGTTTCAGTACTCGGGAGCTCCACCACGAAAGCGTGATGGACGTTATTGAACTCATAAGAAAAAAGCAGGAAATTGCGGTCGGCTGCCCTGTTCATGCGCATTCACTTGCTGCGGAAATAATTGCATTCTATGTAACTACTCGTCTACATTTTTTTGTAGTCTCTGAACCGCACTAACGCTAACCGCCGCGAAACTTCAAAGTATCTGAAGTTGAGCCGCTGCACGTGAGAATGAGTCGCTTCAATCTATTTTCACTTCGTACATATATGGTTAAGCAATTCACGCATCTCCAACAAACATATCATACTGGTGTACAGCGATCCAGTGTAGATATAGTACTTCTTGTTTCGGCAGTTACTTAGTTTGTACAGCAAGAACACTGGTATTTATATCTTTAATATAAATCTATCACGATATATGTAAGGCATTGTTTCATATTGTGCCTTTGGTGAAAAACTCGTGGAATAAAGTTTGTTCACCTATTGGCTGGAATGGCTTTTCTTTCGAGTGTCTGAATTTGAAACAAGCTTCGCTCGCGGTGACCCTTAAGGTACATCGTGCGCGATGTTTGTGTTGAAGATATAGCTTACAGCAACATTTGTTCGTGTACGCTATGTCTGAAGCGAAATAAGCCAACAATATATATTGCGGTGTTAGGGCCGTCTTTGCTCTTTCTCTTGCTACCCTTACTCCTTCTCACTCTGCTCTGTTCATAATAAAATATTGTCGTGGCTAAAAAATATTCGAATAAATACATATGCATATAGCTGTAAACCACTACTGACCGTGAGCGAAGAGCGCGTAATGGTGAGCGAAGCGGTCACTGCACGCGCTTAAGTATTTCACTTGACTCCGCGAGTAATTTACTTTTTTCGTTACTCTTATTCTTGCAAGCATGGTGCTATTGCCACGTACCCATGCGAATAACGTTTCTTTTTACGTTCTTTCCTTGCGCAGGCTCATTTAGCGCGTTTCTACGCACGCACAGTTACCGTAATACCGTTCCCGAACTCTAGCACCGGAGCTAGGCCGCGCTGATGAGTTTGATACGTTAGTTATTGCATTATCTTGCTGCCCAAGCACAAAGAAACGCTCAAAGATGGGTAAGCTCCATGCAGGACCACACCCTTGAAGTTAAATAGAGTTTAAGTGCTTTGCGTGGAAAATGAACGCAAAAAACTACAGCGCGTAGCAGACGACCCTCGCTTCCCGCGAGCTTCGCGAGCGCGAAAAGCCCACGGGTCCGGAGCAGCAGCGGCGCGGCGCGGCAGTTCACAGAAAAAGGCCCTCGCCGGAGCCGGCGCTTTGGACACTCTCCCATATTCTAGGTCACTCTACTGTTAGCTCCGTGGTTGTTAAACTATTTTCCCTCTCCCTCACGTTTCCCTCGCCGTTGCCGCTTTCGTCTTCTTTCATTTCGAGAATTTGTTTCGTCTCTTTTTGACTCATTTAGAACGACGCGTCCCCGAGATGGAGCAGCCAATCTGTTCCCTCCCCGCGGAAGGCTTCAGGCTAAGCGCGAATGGATTACGCCGATTGGGGAGATTCGCGGATCGCAACGTCGGAAGGCCTTCCTACACCGTATAGCAGCTATCTGGGCACGTGCCGATGCGACGATACACTACCGCTTACGCGCCTCTGTATAGATAGGTAGAGAGAGAAAGGTAACGGTGGGTTCTTGATTAGATTAGCCCTGCAGCTGGCACCGGAGCCCAGCTGATCGACAGCGAATAGCACTACTGCACGTAACAACGCTCGCTTTTCCGAGCAACCGGCGGGGATTATTGTGCTAAGCGGTCGCTCGTGCGCCTACCTCCAACAGTTCCGATAACGTTCATGTCGCAATAAAGTTAAGATTTGACAGTCGCTAATTTAGATTATACGTAACGACACAGGAGCTGCTGCTATTATAGGTCATATCTAGGGGCCGTTATCTTCCAATGATATCACGCATTTCACTTTCCATTCGTTCAGCCGTACACGTCGTGGGTTCGGACGACGCCGAGTTGCCGTTATCGCCCGGATCGGCCCCTCGGCGCGCGGGAGGATAAGAAGAATGAAATATTAATGAGCCGTTACGAAATGCGGCCTCAAATAAGCGCATAGGAAGTGGTGAGCATGGAAGAATAGGTGACAATGTATAGGCGGCTCTTACCAGTGGCTTGTCAACCGCGTACGAGCTGCTGTCGCCAGTTGTATTTCTGACGATGTTTTCGCTGGCACTGGTATCAGCAGTAACAGTGCTGATGCCAACAGCACACGATACAGGGGCCTCCTCTCATGCTGACCTGGCCGCCGTGCTTAAGGCCAGCTTTCGCTTCTTTCTAATCTTATCGGTGACGGACACTGAGATTCTGGTAAAGGCGACAAGCAATGAGCAAATTTGAACAACCAAATTTGACAACAAGTGAAATGAACAAGCAAATTTGAGCCCGCGGATGAACGCTACGGAATTCACAAATTAAGAATACCTGCTTGCCAGGTGCCTTCTCCATAATCCGTTAAAAAGCATCTTCTATATATACCTTTAAACACGATGTTGTGGGTGCGAAAACGCTCATGTTGAAGACATGATGACGTATTCTCAAACGATAACTTCTGAGTTATCACTTTCAGTACGCGCTGACTGGCTGGTTGAGCAAAACCACCCGAATCATCCAACGCGCTGTATACGTATATAATACTATACGCCACATGAAAGTTATAGTATCGCCGAAAGTGATCGTCCGAGAATACCGCCCTTGATAATCGCGGCATTTTGCATCTGTAATAGCGGCTTCTTCGTCAACCGCGTAAAAACTATTTTTATTTTAGGCTCTCCATTTGCTCGAGAAGAGTATGTTGAGACAAGGTAAATATATCGGCTGAAAGGTAAATAATAACTTAGATGCGCGTTTAGACAAAGGAGTGGAACGGGTTTTATTCGGGAAGTGCCAGGACACCAAGCTATATATAAAGGAAACACGGAAGCAGCCTAACGAGCCACTAATCTTTATGCGCTCATGGAACCGATATTATATTAGCATATTAGCCAGCAATAGCTTTCCTCAACGAATGATCATTTTCAGATACACGTACAACTGAAAGAAGAAAAAAAGAATTATTATTCGTAGCTTACTATATCCTAAAGTGAGTACGTTTTACTTTTTGCTGTGAAAGCAAAGAGCCGAATATTTAAGAAACGCCCACCCGAAAGCCCACTTTCGTGCCGCAGCAATGCCCTTCATGCTTTCAAACACGTCCTTAATTCAAACGCCTTAACCCCACAAAGATTATACACACCATTCCACGACAAGAAAAATTATAGAACGACTTATATCACCGCTATTAGTTGCCGTGAAGTGCACGGTCGTACCAAACAAGCAATGCAACGCTATATGAGTTTGAAATTAATTAGTGTAGCAGTGAATTCTTTTTTTATTTATTGGTTTTCTGAACCATATTCACAGTTGAAACTTCGCTCCAGCCTATCAAAACGCTATACTGTTAACGGGCTTTGCATTAAGTTTCCCGCGTGCATAAATCAGACCTTTCAGGTATCAAAGTCAGCAAGTCGAATACAGACCAACTTTAAATATCTTCAGAAGTTCGTAGATGCGCTCCACTCCGAGCAACTCCTGCATCGAAGAGTGAAGCTGTATAATTATAGTTCTCACATCATTGGGAAGTAGACATGTAATGGCCAGGAAAAACACCCGGAAGAACTGGAGGGCGAGAACTTCTCTCTTTTTTTTTTTTTTTTCGTTTTCTTGTTCAGCGCAGAGAGAGCGAAAAAAAAAAAGAACATTAAAATTTTCACGTACGGTTACACTGGCCATTCATTGCTGCGTAACATGCGATCCATATCACTTTTCATTTCTTTATTATTTACCACACATCTCACCTGCCCGTATACCGGGATACCGACTATCACGGTGGTGCGGCGGCTCCCAATCGCGAATGATGAATGGCGAGAAGAATGAAAATGTAACGCGATAAGATACGGCTCCAGCGCCGGTTCAGTGTGATGTCTGGCTTTTTCTCGATCCTATATATGCCTTTCTTATCATCCATTGCTTACGCGTTCTTATGTTTTTTTTCTAATACAAAAGTGTTCTCTGCCAAGCTCCAGTGACAATATGTACCATGTACGTCACTCAGTCGTCATCACGCAAACTTCCAGGCATTCCAGCTACTAGTGCGACGCCAGGCAATTAATTGTGACTGTTGCCTTTTTTTTTTTTTTTTTTAAGTGCGAAGCACTTTAGTTAGGGGCCCGGGCTGTCGGCGTCTGTCGCCTGATCACGATCAAAAAACAAGTGCTCAAAACAGGCTCAGAACAAGTGCAGAATTGATCAAAACCGGTTCAAAATAAACTCAATAATTAAAAAGACAGGAATAATCAAGCATTGGGCGCATTAATTAACAGAAGTTTGTTAACATCGCTTCTAACTATTATCAGAAAAGGCTTTGGCTCCATGTGGGTCGCGGTTTCCCACCAGTTGTGCCCTAGCACAGGTGTCGAAACGGATGATGGATTGGTAAATACAAGGGAAACACAGGGTAGAACAAGATAAAGACGAAGAAAACACAAGGGAAACACCGGCGAATCACTGCTCTGCACTTCCCCAGCTATCACGTTGATTAGAACTGCGTTAATTACCGCCGAGTTTACCATAGGTTTTTGTGTTTTTTGTTTTCCATTGGAAACAATATAATAAAAGGCGTATGCAGGCGATGCGTTTCATCACTATTTTTCGTACCTACAGTGAACAGGTGAGAAGTATATGGAATATTTAAAGCGAAACCAAACGACTGGCCAGAATAGCTTTCAGGGTTATGTTTCCTAGTGGGAATGAAGAGAATTGCCATAAAATTTCACTCCATGGCGGTATACGCTGCATCTCACCGTTGATTATCCTAATCATTTTCTGACTTGTATTTGTAAATGTGTCAGTCACGGTGTCCAACTGAATTTTATAATACACATTTCATCTTGCTTATTTCTGTCGTGAACACAAGCAGAACGCCGCTTGGACCACTGACGAATCGTGAAAACGAATGAATTTTTAGAGAATCGTGACATCATCCTATATAGTTCAGATAAGGCTGCATTTTGTAAAGATCCATCACATTTTCCCAATGTTTTCTTATCACCTGTCGCGCCGAGTGGGCTGCGCCGTCCGAGCGAACAATGACGCGTGGAAAGAATGTGAAGTGAGAGGCATCGTTACAGTAGACAGCACTGTAAAATAATTTACACCCATAAAGTGAAAAAGGGTGTAAATGTGTCTATAACTCATCATCATCAGCCTATATTTATGTCCACTGCGGAACGAAGGCCTCTCCCTGCGATCTCCAATTACCCCTGTAAAGCGCTATCTGATTCCAACTTGCGCCTGCGAATTTCCTAACTTCATCACCCCACCTAGTTTTCTGTCGTCCTCGACTGCACTTCCCTTCTCTTGGTATCCATTCTGTAACTCTGGTCCACCAGTTATCCATCCTACGCATTACATGGCCTACCCAGCTCCATTTCTTTTCTCTTAATGTCAATGAGAATGTCAGCTATTCCCGTTTGCTCTCTGATACACACCGCTCTCTTCCTGTCTCTTAACGTTAGTCCTAACATGGCCTGTTAGGCTTAACAGTCCACACCCTTACAGAAAAGGGTGTAAGGGTGTGATTTTCAGACACATTTACACTCTTTTGCACTTTTAGGGCTGTAAATTATTTTACAGGGAGCCCCGGTGTTGCTTTCCTTGGAAGGGAATGGGATAGGGCATACGGACGGCTTTAGGCGGTGGCTGCGAAATTCAGGCAAGGGATTCAATCTGATTTATATGGTGCGGAAGCAGCAGGCGTGGCAGTTCACGAGAGCGATAAGATAAGACTGAAGAATCCGGAAATTATTATCACTGCCCTGCCATTTTCACAGCGGTAGCGGACTGGATTGAAATACTATTTATTCATGGTGTGGCACATTTGAAAGTGGTGCTGCTAGACCCGTGTTTTTTAAAAGTATTTTCCAGGTTTTCTTTATAGGGTTCGCGGAAGTAAATCGCACTAAAGGACTCTGCTAATACGTAGCAAGTTAAAAATTGCCGATTCGGCTGTTTTCTATAGAACATGATAGAAATTGCTCATTGGATTTTCTTCTTAAGACGAATGATTTAGCTGCTATTTGAATACACGGGAACTGAGAAATCGTTCTTTGTTGGCAAGCACTGCACCAATTTTGATGAGGTCTGTTGCATTTACTGCACAAGATGAACTTAAAATCTAGTAACTGTAGGAAGCGGATGTTCATTTTATGCGATAAATATTTCTAGAAAAACACTTAGAGATTCGAACTTTTAGGTAACATAATGTATCACGTTTAAGACTCTGTAGCTCATCAGTGAAAAAGAAAACAATATTGAAATTATGTAAACTGTACCTAATGATACATCCAAAACGGATAAAATTCATGATTTATACACAACTCTGAAATATGCCACTAATTTGGGACTGAGGACTTTTGCAAAACCGTCGTAACGATTGATACATTTTTCACGTAAACAGCGAATTCATATATCAAATTTGCCCGCTTGGGATGCTTTATAAAGGATGCAGTTTATAGAACTGCGATATCTGTTAACTTACCAATTTTCGACAACTTTCGTACAAACATCGAGTCACAATATCAATATTCTGCATCCTAGAGTTGCTAGAATTTTACCTTCTATCGCAACGCAAAAAAAAAAAAGTTCAAGTCGTGCACCGGTTGTCTCATAAGAGCATTTCTGCGTTTCACGTGTATTTGAATATTGAAATCGGAGTTGTCCCCGAGCTAAAAATTTCTCCTAAACACAAACGTTGTAAAGTTGAGAAACTAATCTTGAATAGTTCCGAAATTATGCAGGTTGCAGAAAAAAAAAATAATGTCACGTGCTTGAAACGCAGGGTAAAAATGTGTCTTTTAGTCGCGTTTACCTTTAACGTGCTCCGGCATATTTGTCAAACCTTGGCTAAAGTTAGCTCGGACACCCTTCATAAACTTGACACTTCCGTGCTTCGTCCATGGCTTTAACAACAGCAGTGGAATAATAGTACAATAAAAGTATGGGCTGAAGAATGCAAAGTTACATATAAATTAATGTAAAGTGAAATGAACAAATGAACGGTGACATTTAAAAGAGCACTGGTGTGAGACACGCAGAAAAAGTCAACAGATCAATCATAGCCAAGACCGGACAGCTTCGTGTCCAACCTGTGGTTTTTTTATGCCTGCTCACTGCCGTATGCACGGAATTCATATACAGCAGAGAGAAATAGGCAACATTATTCCGCCTGGGGTTAGAAGACGAGAGATGAAAAAAATGTGTAGGAGAATTTAAAAAAGAAAGTTTTAAGTGCCACTCAAAACAGCGATAGCCGGCCTGGTGACAAGGACGAGCAGCAACGGCATGACGACGGCGACCATTGACGACAAAGACAGTCGAAAAAATCCCAAATCGAAATTCCGCTTCCCAGAGTTGCTAGAATCTAACTTTTTTAAAAATCAAATGCAACTAATTTTCAAATCAGTCCAGCGGTTGTTTCGTAAAAGCATTTATGCGTTTTACGTGTATTTGGGTATGGGTGGCATCGGAGTTGGCCCCGATGTAAACTTCCTCTTAATGTGTCTTACTTCCAAAGCATTTGATGGTGTCTCCTTAACTTTCTTCGAACTTTTGCGTTTGCTAAAGTATAGAGCGGCTACAGATGTGTCCTGATGGTTCGGGTTGAGTGTGATGGGGACTGTGTATCTAGGCACAAGGGAGTGAAGTTAAAAGCTAGAACACTTTAGGGAAAAAAAGAAAAACAGGCAACGACAACAGCGTTGTTGTCAATAATCATACATATTGTCACTATCCGCTCTGAAATATACAACTGCTGTTAGCGGTTCCCTTTGCGCTCGTAGATCTTTCCAGAGTTTCTGGAAGGGAGGCTGAAATCACCTGCGTGAGTATTTGCGATAACGAGGTAGCTTATTAAAATATTCTCTATTTAATTTCTTAATTATTCCACTTAAGGAACTGTTGCAACTGCGAAAGTGCGGCCGAGTTCACAAAGCTTATCGATCGTAATTGATCTTTGCCATTGTCTGGCAGCGTTCGCTAATAATATGCCCAGCGCCAGGATTGGTTGGTATTTGCTCTTACGAACGATTCTTAGCGTAAGAACTTTTATTACGATAGCAATTATATGGACACTTCAACGGGATTTCTGCCGTCGGCGTCGCCGTCGCCGTGAGGTTCCGTATCGATTCCAAGGGCGATAAAATCGTCGTCGCGCGCTGTATGCGCGAGTAAAAGCGCGCCGGGGACGCGCGCTATCACGGAGAGCCAACGCACGGCGGAAAGCAAACGCGATTGTCGCGCGAAAGGCCGGGGGGGTATGGGGGGGGGGGGGGGAAGGCGGGGCGACGCTGTGCTACGGCACCAAATGCTTATCTTGCAACCCAGCGCAAGGGGAACTGGCAACGCAATCTCCCACGCTAAAGCAAAAAAGAAAGCGGGGAGGCAGCGCGGGAGGGGGGGGGGGGGCAGCTTCTACTCTGCCAACAAATACGCTTGTACTGGCTGTGGTGGCCGTCGCCCGCACCGTCTCTTATCTCCACACGGCTCTGACCTTTGTATGCGCTGTGCATTCACCGCTCAGTTTCCGTTGAAGCGATAGACCGCACGCTTCTTCGCCCGCTGGCTGCAGCGGCTGCGCTTTCTGCCAGCGTTTTGACAGTCGTTGTCTGCGGTCATTCAGTGTGATCTATTCATGTTTGCTTGTGCGCGATGACACCACGCTTGTCAATTCAGTTAGAAAGCGAATGTGTCCAAGTTTATGCGGCCGATAAAACTACTCTACTATCCCCACTCCGAATAGCTCTCTACCAATTTGCTATCGCAATTGATGCTTCGCCTTTCGGGCGAAACTGCGACATTTTTTGGGAATACGGGGCATGCAGCTCCTTTACAAAAATGGGCTTATGCAGTCGTTTTTACACCACTCTAAAGGATTTGTCTTTAGACAGTCTGTTTACAATATTCGATAAAGAGTGCATAAGAATAAGCCTTTAAACAGTCTATATATAGATATATTTTATTGATACTTGTGCCGAAAATATAAGGCCGTAAGTCCTTAGACTGTCTATAGAGTTTAGACCAGTCCATAGAATTTGTCTATAAACATTCTGAGGCAGTGATCGATAAAAAGTGCAAGGTCACAAGTCCTTCGATTGTATATATATCAGTCCATAGGATTTGCCTATAGGCAGTTTATTTACCTTATAGACAAATGTCCATAGACGTTCTATAGACGATCTATGTGATTTTTTGTAAGGATATGAAGCTGAACGTATAGCGATGTCACGCTTGCTTACTGATAATCCGATAGAAAAACCACTTTCGAGATACACCCTTGCATGAAGTGTGCTACAAAACACAATGACATTCCAGTTAACATTTTCCCGAAAGCGTCCATCACTCAGTTAGGGCTGATCTTAAGTGGAACGCCTATGCACTTTTTAGCAGATTTTGGGGACGGGAACCCTTACAAAAATGGTTCTTGAATTTCTGATTACATCTTGATATGTTTTTGATGATACATCAGAGTGTTATCATAAACTCAACAGCTGATGACTTTTAACATCAAGTTGGCAGCAGTCACTCAGTAGAGAATACACATCACAATTTCTGCAGAGAAACCTATGCAGATTTGCAACTTATGTTCCTGATGTATAAACACTACAGACATTTAACATCAAGTTGTCAGCAGTCACTCAGCAGAGAATACACATCACAATTTCTGCAGAGAAACCTATGCAGATTTTCAGCTTATATGCCTGATGTATAAACACTACCGACATTTAGCATCAAGTTGGCAGCAGTCACTCAGTACAGAATAGACATCACAATTTCTGCAGATAAACTTATGCAGATTTTCAGCTTCTGTGCCCGATGTATAAACACTGAAGACATTTAGCATGAAGTTTCCAGCAGCCGCTCAATACTCACACTATGATTTTTGTAGTTAAATGTACAGAGGCTTTTATGGCGTTCACTGATGTATGAACACATCCTATATAGATGTATGCTATATAACCCATCCATGTAGTGTTCTAATATAATAAAAAACGAAGATTTTTATAATTGGTTTGATAAAGCAGAGTTTTAGATTTTCGCTTCAATTAAGTGCAACTGTAGCTATTTTTGTGGTGAACAGACCGCAGATTAGTGATGCCTGATTTTTTTTTTTTTTTTTTGCGCATGTGTTTTCACGGCGTCATCGCGGTTAATATGTGCCAAACGGCAGGACGGCGGGTATTTTTTTTTTTTTTTAGTTTCGCCGAAAATGCAAAAATTTCGGGAGCTACGACAGGAGACATGTTCAACTCGGAACCAGCTCACTCTCGCGCCGATGCACCGCGACACAAGCCTGCGCTAGCCCACCGGCGACACAAACATCAGCCCGCAAAATAATTTCCGCTAGATAAAGTGATGCGTACATTACATCATATGAAAAGCGATGTCTACTGTCAAACGTTGAGCACCAACGAGAGATCCGATACTTGACCAACTCAGCTGTAGTGCACTGCGACATACGGTGCTCGGTGAACCCGCTCAGCTATGCAGATATCGCACTCGACAGCGCCGCGAATATCACCGTATATTTTCTTCTTTGTGTGAAATTATTGTGAGCATATTTGGTAAAGTGGCAACAACGGTAACAGAATATTGCAGGTGCTGCCTGTCGGTAGTTCGTTGCGAAGCGCCGTGAGCTTCGAGCTACGAAGGTAAGGGCAGAAGGCCTAGCGACGATGTCGGCGCCCCCGAGCGATCAGTGGTGGTGATCAAGGCTGCCGGCGATAGGACACAGCGACCGCTCTTCTGTCGTTGACTGACCAAGTCGCTGTACGGCTGCCGCAGAAATTCAGGACTCATCCTCTGCCGTTCGCGAGCATAACAGCCATCGAACGGCGGCCCGTGAACGACAAACGGCGCGCGGCAAGCTGCCGTGGACGCGCCTGTACACCGCGAGCCGGCTCGGACACGTACGGCTTCGTTTACGCACGCTGCCGCATAGCAGCCGGTTTTTCATTTCTGTGCGAAATTAGACAAGAACATTTTCTAGCAATCTCATCAGTATGCATTTTGCAAACGCTAGCGGTCGTTTTGTGAAGCGCCATCCATCCGCAACTGCTTAGAAGCGAGAGCTGTGATCGACGCGCCCGTGCTAATTAGTGGTCGCAGGTTGAAATGCGCGTTTATATATTGCGGTTTTATATTAACAGGTACGTGTGCTGTTAGCATGCCTATTAGCTCACTCTATTGTTATAAGCATTATGTTGAGATTTAATGCTTAATTTCGTTGACAAGAGGCGCTCCTACTGGCACCGACTGGTGGTGAAAACTTCATGGGTATATATACAGCAAAGCAGATATCATTGCGTGTGCGCTACAAGCAGTGTGAGTATGTTGGTTTAGTTGTACGTGGAGTATGTGATGATTGAGGTGCCATGATGTGTGATTCAGCTGTACGTTGGGAGTAATTGCGATGCTTGAGGTGCCATGATGTAATTAATATCCGTTGTCTCGTACTACAAAAAAAAAAAGCCTCCAAAAAAAAGAATTTTTTTTTGCTTTTTTGTTTTTCAGCGCCATCTATCGGTTTATGCAGTGACTACTGTGTTTAGTGATCTAAGCCTTTCTGAAATGTGGTAATCAAGAGTGCACCACAAATGCAGTAATCAAGAATGCACCACAAATACAGTAATCAAGAATGCATCAGAAACGCGGTGGCCAAATACATGCAGAAAGTTATCAAGTACTCATCACAAAAAAGCATCAGAATGTAACCACAATTTCGGTAGGTTTGATGAGAATTGTATACAGCTATTAATCAGACTTTCAGCAAAAATTTTTATAAGGGAATGTCTCGAACGTTGTGGTCTTGTATGTGGTAGGCAGACGAGGCATCACTACTGCTAGGCATCAATATCACGATTGTAATTTGTTCCCTAAAATGAGTAATTAGAAAGTCAGAAATTGGATGATTTAATTAGCCACCTGGACATTTGTGGCGCAAATAATGCCCGTCTTTTCAAGTGATCCACCAGAACAGCCCTAATTGCTCTATTTACTCCGCACGACTTTTCAAGAAGCCTGTACTAAATATACACACCCTGTATATGCCCTTCCTTTAAAGGACCACGCTTGCAACAAGGCAGTGTTGCACAACGCAACCGATAAAGGAATCTGCCCGTGTGTAGGTCACTTTTGGGCTAAATCGACGTCTCGAAAAGGCGACGCTACGGCGAGCGCCGATAGCTTGAGAGAATAAACATATAGCAAATTAGGGGTAACCCGAAACGAGTGTCTTCGCGTTAAGTTTTCACACGCGCATGCACGCGCAAAACAAAATACAACAAGACAAAACAAAAACAGGTGTGTCCATTACAGCTCGAATCACATGGGGATATATTTCTTGATTGCATTGAAATTAGGGCGTGGAAAGCCTTATTTGTTCCTTATTAGATATGCGTGACACGCCATTCGGAAACTCTTGGGATGAATCAGAGCACCATGCTTTTAGATGAGTGCATTTGAGAGACCAGTTGATTGAGGCTATGACCTTCAGCACGAAGAAGGTCGCGTGCGTTTCTTGCACAATTTCACCGCCCGTTGCGTCGCAAGGGGCAAACCAGACCGTTTACTTACCATCTCTTCGGTAATCAAAGTAACCCGTCAAAAATTTCTTAATTGAAGAGTTTTTTGCAAAGCTTTCGACAATTCTAAATTAAAAAAAAAAAACTTTGTGCGAAAGCAATCATTTGCGGTTTCGCTATGATTTCGCAAGCGAAGGAACACCAAGGGATGAATTTTGTAAGGATTGTTTTCAAACACACACACACACATATATATATATATATATATATATATGTTTGAAAACAATCCTTACTGCTTCCAGTTAGGTTCTTAACAAAATATGCACGTCGTAAACGGGGGAAGTATATCGTCGCACCGCGCTCTCTCGAAACTCGCAGCTGAAGCTGTTCTAAGAATATTTGAGGTACTTCTATGCGCACCCGTAGAAGCAGTGATGCAAGTGCTCCTCCAATCGTTTCAAACTTCTCCAAAAGAGAAACGCTGCTGCGTGCTGCTCCAAACCGTCATTTTTGTTAGTAACTGCTCAGAAGGAAGGAAGGAAACTAAGAGGTTAAAGGCAGAGAGGTTAACCAGGTTAAGTGTCCGGTTGGCTATTCTGCACAGGGGGATGGGGTAAGGGCAAAAGGGATAAGAAACAAAAGAAGGTAAAAAAAATAATAAAAAAGAACGCACCAGATCAAACATTCTTTAGTTTTTCAATGAGTCATGTTTCTTTTAAAAAGCATACTAGCGCTTTTAGAGCAGTTCGTGCTAACGTCGGCTGAGACCAGGGACCAAGAATTCTGGCTTCCGTATAGGTGCCGGCTGTCAATCTTGTCGAACGTGGTGCTGAGGATTTTTCTTTGTGCGCTAAAAAGACGACAATCACACAGAAGATGCGCTATCATCTGTTTGCACCCGCAAACTTAATCTGAACTTGTGGCCATTCCGATGAGGTAGGAGTACGCATTGGTAAAAGCAACTCCAAGCCATAGGCGACAAATGAGAGTTACCTCCCGTCGTGCTAAGCCATGTGGAAGGCGGAGCTTCAGATCAGGATCCAGGGAACAGAGGTGCATGTTTTTAAAGTCTGTGGAATTCCATTGGGTTAACGTAAGCTCGCGAGCAAGCGTACGGAGCTTTCCCGCTGCGTCTGTTCTGGACATACGGATAGCGACGCAATCGGCACTGGTATACGTGAAGATCGAGCGGCTGCGTCTGCTTGCTCGTTTCCAAGGATACCACAGTGACTTGGCAGCCATTGACAGACAATGTCATGTCCTTCGTCAACTGCCCCATGGTCAATTTCGCGTGTGTCCGCGACAAGTCGTTCGTGGGGTCCACGACGTAATGCAGAGAGCAAACTTTGGAGGGCGGCCTTGGGATCGCAGAAGATGGACTATTTCTGGGGCGGTTCCTGATCGATAAATTGCATTGCTGCAAGCTGCAAGTTTGACAGCCGTCGTCGATGTCATGTGCGATGTCCGGAATTTTAGCACTGTAGATGTTGCTGGGACCTATTCCGAAGCTGCCCCGAAACGGCGCTGGGAAATTCGATCTCATACTGATTGCAACTGCTGTTTGTGGCAACTGTGATATGTGACTGATTACTTTTACATTGTGATGCTCAGCTTTATCGGCTTTGATCTCATTTCTGCCACAAGAACAGGCACTTTAATTATATAGCTCATTCAGCTGTAATTTTGAACTTGACATGCAGGCTATTTTGGTGAAATGTGAAAGTGACTGAGATTGCTCCGGTCTCATACCGATTGCTGCGAGTTTCTTCAGGTTTGGGACGGAACGACTCTGAATGTGAGAAGAGACAGATTTTTTACGATAAATCACGAGCGGAAACACATCAACACCCGAGACCTCAAAGAACGCAGAGTGCCTTCGCGTCTGTTGATTCGCAAGTCAGCTCCGCCGCAGTTATGCTCTCTCGCCGTTTTGTGGGAAAGTTGGTTTAGCAATTTGAAACGTGGCCGTTCTTATGAACGCGTGTTCGCTACAGGAACCAGCTCCCTGTAGGGTTAAATATTGTGCAAAGTGAGGGCCTGCACTGCTTATTTCATTAAAGAGACACTAAACACCAAGTTTGTTTAGACTCGTAAGTGTTATTTCGCAACTCGTTCGCATTCATTTGGCGGGAGAAAACGTTCATGATTACCGCAGAAAATGACAACTCAACTTTCAATTTTTCAGAAATCTCACGTCGGCCTGTCAGTGTTGCGGTACACGTCACTGTGACGTCACGAAATCACGAATCTCTAGGTGCTTTCTTGTGCTTGGGCCATTTCGGAAAAAGAAATGTTCCCCGGACTTACTATATAGGTTGTCTTCTTGGTCCCTTTAGAATTCAATGTACTCCTACTTCTTCGATACACAATAAACGGCATCCCAGTAGACGCTGTCAAACTCTATGACGTATCGACGAGCGGATGCTGCGGCTTCAGTGTAGCGCCGCGCCGCTCATGTTTTGTTTCTTCCACTTTTCCGGTTTACCAAACTACCTAATAGAACTGAAGGTAAGCTGGTGGCCGTCTTCGCTAACTATACATTCGTCGGCACAATTAGCTACCAGCTGCGCTTACGGAACAGTTATAGCGTATGAGTTTTTCATCTAAATACGCGACCTGCATGGGGCCGAATTCATCTCGTTCGTAAGTGCCATTTGCCAGTTGCCGGTCGCCTTCGCTAATCATGTGCCCACTATCACGATTGACTGCAATATTCTCTTACGAACAAATTTTAACGTAAGAGGCTTTTGTGACTACGGGCTCTGGGTTTCATGTAGAATCGCATATAACGAGCAACGAACACTCGCTCAAAGTATAGGAGCGCTGCTGTGTCTGCTTCTGGCATAAATGGCCAGACCCAGCGGAAGGACGCGGCGCAAAAAATTTGTAAAGGTGAAAAAAATTGTGAGAGGTAAATGGCAGTTGCTTCGAGAGGGAGGAGGAGGAGGAAAGGGGAGAGAAAGTGAGAGAGAGAAGGAGACATTTGGGAGGTTCGCCGTCCCCTTGACGCCGACGCCATTTTTGCGCCAGACGCGGACGTCATTCGTAATTAAAAGAAACAGAGAAGAGAATAAAATAACGAAAACTATAAACTACACGGAAGAACCGAGACGAGGAGAGCTAGCCGAGCGAATGGAAGTGTGGGAGGACGAGAGAGAGGGAGAGAGTGCAATGGCGCCGCCACTTACCGGGCAATTTGCTCCCGCGTACGTGACGAGCACGCAGAGACGCCACCGTCATCGTCGTCATCATCGGTGCGTCGCCCACGAAAAGGCCTCGCGGCGTTATCGGGCCTTCAGTGTTTTCTTTTTTTAGGAAGCGAGCGCGCACACCCCTGCTGTCAGATCCTCCTTACCCCCAATTCCACTCTCTCTCTTTCCTTAGTCTCGCGGTCGAAGAGAGGCAGTGGAAACCATGAGCACAATACACTACACATTCGCGGGCACAGCAGTCTGAAGAGGCATTGATATTTATATGAAGAGACATGCGTATATACTCAGCGCAGCCCCGTTCTCACACACACACACACACACACATATATATATATATATATATATATATATATATATATATATATATATATATATATATATATATAAAGTTTTGTGCAGCATGAAGGAATATATATGCGTATATGGCGCAGAATGCACACAATTGCGCCCAATTAACGTTGGTTCGATATCGACTAACCATTATTCTATAGAATACACACACAGAGAGAGAGTGAACTTTATTGATAACCAGTAGTTTAGTCGACTGGGCCTAGGCTTCCCACGATGGGACGTCGAGGTCTTACCTCTTCGACGCTTCGTAGGCCAGCTGGGTAGCCCAGAGTTGGTCGTCGGGATGGCAGCTGCGCAGGGCGGCGTGCCATCTCCACGAGAGGGTCACGGGATTAAGGTCTGGGTATTGGTGTTTGCACAATCCCATAGCATGTGGGGGAGTGTTGCTGATTGAGTTTTACAGATCTTGCACGTGTGGCTTGGGCAGATGTCGGGGTGTTTGATGTGATAGCGTGTGAGGGAGAGGTACGTATTGGTCTGTAACAGGCGAAGGGTGGCTGCCTGTGCAACCACCTTTTCAAGTCCACTTCTTTCGTCCCGGTGCTGAAACGAAGACGACTCGGACTTGTTCATATTTTGGAAATGGGATCGCTGGCGCGCATCAGCCGAAACAGTGAAACAGCCGCGCTAAACAGTGAATTATTTATTGCGTGCAATATGGCGCCAGCTATCGCAATTTTCACGCCGCGGGGGAATATGATCGTACGACGCAGAATGCGCACAATAGCGCCGAAACAACAAGGTCTCAATATATGTCTTGGAAAAAAAAAAAAAAACACGGGTGGCGAAGAGAGGCAACACCACCTAGAAGCACAAGGCCTACACACTCCGATCTATATGATGTCACGCTACCTGGCCCGAAATTTCCATTGCCAAGGCTGGCGTGAGGAACGCGGTGACGGGTCAAAATCACTGTTGCTTACTCAGGAGCATTCCCATTAGATTCTATGACAGTCGGGCCACGTAGCATGACGTCATGTACCGGAGTGTGTAGGCCTTACATGTGCTGGTGTTGAGAGAAGGTAGCGACATACAGGCTATAAACTTCCAACTCGCACTTCTGTGTTTCTTTTCCCTTTCTTTTTTTCCGCTACCGCAGTGTTTACAGTATCAACCAAAGTCAAGTATGGATCAAGTTTTCAATTTTATGCAGAATGAACACTATTCGCGCGCGCATCACAAAATGGTACATCCCACTTGTTACGCTCCATGACAGCATATTATGGGCAATAAACTAAGCACACGCAAGCTGCGTCTCTGTTCGTGCGCAAACCATCGATATGTTTCCTTTGTGCATCATATCTGTTAATTGAAGCCGATAAAACCGCATGTACAATAACTTACACGTTCGCATTATGTTTGATCGTGGGTTAACTATGCGTTTGAACTTGACATAAAAATGCATTATGAAGGAATGAGACCAGAGATAACGACTCTATAGAGTCCTTCTCTATAGCTCCTGTTCTCTGAGAACAGGAGCTTTCGTATACGAAAGCTCCTGTGCGCAGGCCCCACGGCAGAGAGCTCGAGTGTATAGTACCTCTCTCCTTCTTCATACTCTCTCGCTCTCTTCGTTCAATATAGAGGGCATCACGGCGTACTGCACGGAATAAGGTCACGAGAGTGCGAGTGTTCGAGGAGGAGAGGTTGGGCAGCGAAATTGTGCGGACGTCCGCCCGTCACGCATGCAGGCAGTGAGCGCGTGTGATTGGGCACGAATGCGCCTGAGAAAGGACGATATATACGCTGATGGGAGCGGTATACACACACATATAGTTATATACAATGGCGAAGACCATTTTCGCTTTTCGCCCATTTAGATTCTCGGCGGGCCGCCACTTGGATCCATTCTGTAATTGGGGCCGCGTACGAGGTCATGTGATGCGCGTTATCTGAATGTTTAACATTTATCTTTGGAGTTGTATACCTCTGAGTCGGCTTGCCCTCATTAGGACGAAAGGGAACGCGTACGGCCAGGAGGCAACCTTTCTAGCGAGTAGGGAAAGTTGGATAGTCCGGGTCATGCGTATTAAGCGGTAGTATATGGTTAGCGTTTAGCAGTTTAACCTTGCAATGAGGAGAAGCCGGAGTGATACTGTATACTTGTTTCCAACATTTTCAATCAACCAATCAATCAATCAATCAATCAATCAATCAAATATTGTTCAAATTATTAATCACAATTAATATTAATTAAAGCAAGCAAGATTACCCGCGTCCTGCTTGTCGACACGGGTACAGTATATATCAGTCCGTAGTTCCAAAACCACAAAGCCTGTGAACGACCCTGTCACCACATCGCGCCCTGGAGCCTCAATTAAGCTTTTGCAGGAGGCGAAATACATTTGCTTTAACAAACAAGTATAAATGCGCACCGATCTTACCGTTTGTAAGAACTACTCGTCAATGTTCCTTTCCTTTGTCTCTTTCTCTCTCTACTCGTGAATAACCGGTTGGGGCCTTCGGTCAGCCTCGTATGCTGATTTGATTGAAAGGCACAATTATCGCAAAACCGTCCCTACACGTTTTACGCACGGTTCTGTCCTCGAGAACCCTGTTAGCTTAAAACATGCAGCATCGTAAAGGGATATATATATATATATATATATATATATATATATATATATATATATGGAACAGTACCCGCATTCACGCGAAGTTCTTACGCTAAAACTGTTCGTAAGAACAAATTCCAGCCAATCGTGATGTCGGAAATATTATCAGCGAATGCGGGTGAGCCAATGCGTGGCGCGGAGCTAACGAACTAAACGCTTTGTGTATTCGGCCCCAGGTTTGCGAAAGAGGGCCAGTATTTTATAAGCATTTCTCTACGCTAGATTAGCTCGTAAGAACAAGCACCGGTATAGCCAAGGCGGCCGGCCAATGACAAAGTGTTTTCAACAACTCCCTGGTACCTTGGGCTGAATTCACCAAGCTTTTTGTTTGCTATTGTTCCTTAAAATGTTTCCTATTGTTTGAAACTGTTTGCTTTTGGCCGGCCGTTTTTGTTAGTCCAACATCATGATTGACTAGCACCTGCTCTTACGTATACAGTTCTGGCGTAAGAACTTTTTGTGAATACGGCCCCTTATTTCGTCATTATTTTCTTAAAAACTAGATTTCTGAAAGCGCATTTCTTTTTCTTTCTTTCGTTTTTTTAATCCTCAGTGCGGGTTTGTTAACGTGACGTTGAGTTCAGCCGGCTATTCAGTAGCGAATCATCTCAAATTTACGCCGCTTATTAATAAACGGGCGACGGCGCTCATCACTTAAGATAAGCGAAACCGTATACTCGGCATTCAACTCGTCTGCCACAGCCATGCGTGCACGAAGTATATACATGCTATGGCACCTTATCAATATCAACGAATTTCGTGCGTTCGCGACGTACCCATCACTCTCGGTATACGCTATAAAATATGTACATATGTATACTACATCGCGCCCGCCACCGTCTCTCTCTCTCTCTCTCTCTAATATATCTATCTACTTTACGAGGTGCCTGGCAGAATGCTCCACTTGACCTGAAACAGATAGACACATACTACAATACGACCGTGCACTTCGGCACACCTGCTGTCCACTTTCTTCGAGCACTGCCCAACGATGGTGTCACGTGGCAAACGTTATACACGAGGAGGTTATATACGCGGACACCACTCGAAAGATACTAAATGAGCGACACATTTCGAATGGCGCCGCGGAAAGCGTATCCTTTTTGGCGAAGTGTGTAAAAGGAGGAGGAGGAGGAAGGAGAAGGAGGAGGGAGACAGCGAGCGGTTTTTACAGCGACCGCGGTCATTTGTCAGGAGCGCGGCGCTAATGTACTTCTTGTGTCCGCCTCCTTCGGGAAGCGCGTCGCGACGCGTCGATAGACGCGGCGGCCGGCGTCGTCGCGTCCGCGCCACGACCGGAATTTTGAGCACGTATATGTAGTATGCGGGAGAGACACGGTGACGCGGAGGACGCGCGGCGTCCACTCTGCTCCCTGCGATGATAAGCCGTGGCGCCTGCGGCAATTAAGGCCTATATACTATATGCGCGATCCTCCTACGTGCCCGTCTAGCTCACGCGGCTTCTATATATAGATGCGCGCGTCAGTGTTTCTGTTTGGACTTGTATATAGCTTTTCGGTGAACGTATTGAGCGTATAATGGAGCACTGGGCTGCAAGATATCAAACACTGTCGCGCGCGCATGCGCTGTTACGTGATGGGGTCGCGCTATAGCGCGTTTACGTATATACGATCGTTCCTATGAGCGCGCCGAACCATATGAAGCGTTTTCTCACGTGCCAAGGAGCCGGTGCACCACCCTTGGCATCCAGAGCTATATAGCTAAACGGGCGCGCTGTGTATTGACGGTATTGAGAGCACGGGGTTTATTATAAACGATGTCATGCATGATGGGTCGCGTTACATCAAACACGTTATATACGTGATCGTAAGCCCCGACCATACGAAGTGTTTTCGCTTCGTATGGTCGTATTGTCACGCGACTGGCCGTTCGAGGCACTTCGCGTGCATTCGCGGGCATCTTTCATGCTTGGAAAAACACTTTTATGTAGCACGCATTGAGCAACAGAAAGCTGTATCGGGAGTCTCTCATGTCGCTCTACAATTTCCTCATTGTCACTTTTCATCTAATTATAATACTTGGGAAGTTGATTAGTTGATTAAGACTAATTATATAATTAGGTGGCATGCAAAAATAATCAGAGTATCTCCAAGCGATGGCAAACAACATTACGTTGGTTCTGTCAAGTTACGTAGCATTTGCATATTTTTAAAGGTTGGCCCAAGTTGAGTGAAACACCCTGTATATAGATGCCTTGCTATATTCACCTCGTTTTCTATAGGCAATAGAACTACGACAGCGAATCGAATACCTGTGTGATGTTTTGCAGGGGTGTGCGAATATTCGAAGCTTTCGAATAACGAATCGAATAGCGTCCTATTCGATTCGGTCTTCGAATCGAATAGTCACTATTCGTAAATGCGAATATTTTTCGCATAATTTCGAATAGTTCCAAACGACAGCTGTATACACCCAAATGAGCATAAAATTGACGAAAAAGTACGGTAAACTTTCACCTACGCGGGCAGAGTGTCGACATAAAACTTGAGAACTTGCGTAGTGGAGCAGACTACGTCACTCAAGTATTCATACTTTACAGGCTGTACAGCGATCGTTCGCACTCTCTGAAAAGTCCTGTGCATGGGAAGAAACTACTTGTTTGTCCATAATATTCCATCTGTGCTTTTAATAAACAACGCTTCATAACGTATACTATGCAATCACAGAAATTTGCTAACCTTTAGAATAATGGGATGTGATCATCGTTTTATAATAACTGTGATAACGGTTACTCATCATTCGAAAACTATTCGATATTCTATTCGATTCACTTCTGGCACTGTTCGATTCGAATTCGATTTCTCAAGAAACGCCGTTCGCGCAACCCTAGTGCGTTGTGTTCCTTATGTTCTCGACGCACGTATACAACAATCGCATATCATCGACGAAGTCTAGATGCAGTAACTTCGGATATCACGTTTGTTCGATCTTCTCGACCGTTCGGGTCACGAAGAAGCAAAAACAAACAAACAAACAAACAAACAAACAAACAAACAAACAAACAAACAAACAAACAAACAAACAAAGCAAGAGCATCAAATGACGCACTGGCTTCGTTACCACGGAACGTAACTGAACACGGCAGATGCATATTATCGTTCAAACATTGGCCAGCCAGTTGGTGTGGAAGTGTGTTCAAAAGTGTGTACGGTGCTAAACGTGGTACACAACAACAGAGACACGGAGACGCAAGCGCTGTTTCTCCGTTATCTCATCCGCCGTGTCCCGCGCTTTAGCGGCGCCATTTTTACTGCGATATAAGGTATACCCTTCGTTAATTTTCTTTGTACGCGCAGTTTTGAAGTATTTCGCAGGGAACACCGGGCTCGTTTTTTCAGAGGTTTGGTTTACACACGGATGTTTTCAGGAATGTATCTTCGAATACTGATGAGGCACTAAGCGCGGAGATCTGTCTATCGCAGACTGCCGCAATCATCTGCGTTGCTTTACATATACGCGTATAGTCGAGAAAGACCTCTGACTTATCGTGAATATACGTATATACGTTTCGCGCGAATCCGACTAGGCCTTGTAACGAGAAGTAACGAGAACCCAAAGTTGGAATTTTTAATTTAAATCGCGAACTACGTTAACTGCAGCACACGGCGTTCGCAGTTTATAAGGCGGATCTATGCATGCAACTACACGCTATACTATGAGCAGAGTAAGCGAAAATAAACGAATAAAACTGCGAAACGCGAAGGCGCTTGAACAGTTTCAGAAGCTGCGATAAGAAAATATGCATTTTTTTTCTAGCGATTCAACCGACCGTATGTATATCCCGAAGCTTATATATACTCCGTAGGCGTATATAGGGCCTTCTCAACCTTCTATCATTCACCCTCTTTTTCTTTCATTTTTTTTTTACTTTGGCTGCTGGCGCAGCTTATCTTTCTCCCCGCCGACCTGGTGATGGCGCGACGACTCGTCCTGATCGGACGCCACTCGTCGATAAGGCGTCGCCTTCGTCTCGTCCGGTTCGCTCGCATTTTCGCACTTGACTGAATCGCGTCGCGCATGCTGCAGCTCGCGACGGCGCGACGCAGGCTGTAGGGAGAGAGAGGAGAGCCCATGCGAGAGGCCGCGTCGTGTGACAAATAGGCTGTCCGCTAAGGCATCTCGTATAATCTCAACCACCACGGCCGGGAGGATCGAGACGACGCGGTGGAGGAGACGATCGAGGCGCGGAGGTGCAGTGAGGTCGGGCAGAGTCGTCCTCCGCCACGCGGGATTCGGGGCATAACTGCTACCGTAATAATTTTTAAAAAATCCATAAAACAAACAGGAAAAAGGGTATCCAGCCATAACAAGAAGAACAACAAGAAAAGTAAAAAAAAGAATGGACAACGCACGGTAACATAGAGAGAGACGGGAGAGAGACAGAGAGAGAGCAACAGCAGCTCTTCTATGCAGAGCTGCGATGGAAGGATAATCTTAACGAAGATGAGCTCAGAAAGAAGCAAGGATCGGGAAGTGCAGAAGAACAAAATATTGAAAAAGGGGGAAAAAATGGGAGTGGCGTGGTGGCGACGTCGACGACCATTGGCGCAGGAACGCTGGATTGCTCATTGCGTGCAGGTTTTCTTGCCTTCGTGGTCAACTTGTACACACACACACACACACACACACACACACACACACACACACACACACACACACACACACACACACACACACACACACACACACACACACACACACACACACACACACACACACACACACACACACACACACACACACACACACACACACACACACACACACACACACACACACACACACACACACACACACACACACACATATATATATATATATATATATATATATATATACATATATACTGTCAGCGCAATATATGCCATATATACGCAATATATACACAATATATACACTGAGCAGTATATACACTTTCAGCATTTCATTATATAGCAGCACATGTTTTCAGCTCCTTGAACGGATGCTTCATTCTGGGAAGCGTTGGCGAATCAAATATAGTTTCCCAATTCCATCATGGAAAAACATCATGCAGGGTATTCAGCTGTACCTTAACGGACGTTCTATTGAAGAAAACAGGAAGTCAATAGAAATGCTACGTATTTTCTACAATTACTCTTGTAAGGCGAAATCGCTTCACTGTATTTGAATGCGCACATCTACCGAGTAACAGCTGTCCCACTGAAATTCTATGTACTGCCTCTCTCTCTCTCTCAACAATATATATGTAACCCGAAGTGAGGTGAGTTAATGCCTCTGCTTCTTCCATGCCGGCGCTAATGCACGTACATGCACTACGGAGAACAAGACGAGAACAGCTGGATGCGAAGACACGGGATAGAAACGGACGTCGTTAAGGAAGTCACCAGGATAGACAGAGAGGTCACCAAGTTGTACACGCTTGGGCAATCAGCGCCACAGCCCCCCCCCCCCCCCCCCCCCACACACACACACACACACACAGAAAAAAAAATGAAAACCCACTTCGATCCATGAATGCGGATGGATAGGAGATCGGTTAGCGGCCACGAAGATTACGAACTGCTGGGAAGTATATAGTACACATACTCTTGAGTCCATATAATAAAGCTGGGTGGCACCGTCGTCTTATGCCGTGTTCCTGCATGCCTTCTGACTTAATTTGCATGTCCCGTTGACGACGGTGCGTGCACGCTCGCTCGCGCATGCGTGTGAGAAAGGAGGGAAGTGCGCGCTGCTGCCTCGTCTCTCTTCTTCGCCTTATCCGCTGAACAGGCGGGTGATAACGGGCAGATAACGCGCGAAGCGAACAGAATTCGACCAGCAAATCTAACCTCTTGTACGAGCAAAGGACGCGCGTATACGCGTTTATACGTAAACAGTTGGAAGATAACTGCTGACTGTATAATGCAGTTCCTCTTCGTTTTGACTAATGGCCTTCAGCGCCCGTCCTTGATCACTTTTTTTTTGAGAGAGAGAGAGAGAGAGAAGCGATAAAGGAAAGGCAAGGAGGCTAACCATGGTTGAAACGCGGTTGGTTACCCTGCACTGTGGAAGGGGTAAATGGGACATGAAGGACGAGTAGGAAGCGGAGAAGTTCACAGCACATTCGCGGACACGTGCCCACAGGCAATGAAGAGTTTATCGCTCGCACGGCTTGCCTTGCGCCATTTTTGCGGTTAAATAAATGCGCGCAGTCCTGAGACAGCCGTTCGTGTCGTGTGCTCCTATCTTTGCCTTTCGTCCTTTTAGCGCGGAGCTTTGTTTGCTATCATTAATTACCGTCCATAATTAACCGTTCGTATAGTATCGCCAGATCCGCGTTTTTTTTTTTTTTAACCTGCCAGGCTTTGTCGCCGAAACCCGGAGTTCGAGAAGGACTCGTCTCGATGGAAGGTGTGTGTGTGTGTGTGTGTGTGTGTGTGTGCGTGTGTATAGAGCATGCAGCGAACGGGGGGTCGCTGTGTAGGCAGAGCGAAGGAGTGAGGACGCGAAGACAGGTGGTTTAACCGCGTGAGAGAAACAGGCGTCAGAGATTTCCACCACTGCAGAGAACAGGATGTGGATAAACGAAACGCAACACAATCAAAGAAGGCGGGCAGGCAGGAGGAGGCTTTACCGTGAGAGAGGCCAGTAGGGCGTCAGACGTTTTTGAGAACAGGATTTTCGAACTTGGCACCACGTGAGCGCTTACGGCGTTATACTAGAACAGTTTGCTGCCAAGTGACGGTCGACATTCGCGCAGCGTCGACAGCTGTATAACAAGCGGATAACAGTCCGTGGGAGAGGCACGCCGGCGGTCTCGGGTTAAGCCTGCAGTCGCGAGATGAGACGCATCCTGTTACGTTGGTGGAAGCAGTAGAAGAGGGATTAATTATACTGAATGCGTCTGGCGATACAGCCATTGTGACTTCCGTTTGAGAGCATTGTTTTGTTAATAGTGGTTAAAACGAGGAGTTATGCAATGTTGCATTGTGGACGACCTTACGTGTATTGTCAATGCCTAAAGTTTACGATGGGTGTAATCGATCGTAATAGTAGAAAAAAAGAAAAGATACGAAATTCTGGAAATCTCACATGCCTGTGCGCGCACGCTGAAGTTAAGGGCTGCAGTATGAGCTGCCTTGCAATTCCTCTATTTCACGAAGTCGGCGCTCCCTAAAGATTTGGTGCCAATAGCATGCGCTGAACGACCCGACTCTACTTTCAGAAGCGTGCTACAGAACCGATATAATTAGATTATATATCTACCCGAGCACCTTGGCCACCATACGAGGAATTTTACAAAGATTGTTCCCGATTTCGTAATGCTTGTACTCTTCTCTCTACTTGCAGTGTAGTACAAGCCGTCGGGATGACAGACCACCCTGAATGGAATACTGACCGACAAAGTAGAATTCATTTGAGGAAGTTTAAAAGAGGTGCTTACTTGATGGATAGATGAATTACTTTAATTTAACCGTCCCCAAAAACACTGTAGCTACTGTAGACGCCGTAGTGGAAGACTCCGGATTAATTTTGACCACCTGCGGTTCACTGATGTGCACCTAATCTATGCACGCGTGCGTTGTTGCATTTCGGCCCCCTAGCGAACTGCGGTCGCAGCGGCAGGGAATCGAACTGGCGACCTGCTGTTCGTCAGCCTAACACCATAGACACTGAGAAATGATTGGGACAGCTGTTTAATGTATCGCGGGAGAAATACAACCGCAAGAAGGATTCCTGCGCGCCAACGTTATACACCATCTGTCCTCGCTGTCTGGCTTCACTGCACTGCCCGTGCTATACAGTGAAGGCGCAGTGTAGCACATTGACGGCAAGGCAACAAAACGCCAAGCTCTTGTGTAGTTACTGCCTATAGGGAATGTCTTATTAACGTGGATAGTAGTAGAGTGCCTATAAGCAAGGCTTGGTAAGCCAGGACTAGGGGGGCAATCTGCAGGTAAGAGGGGTTCTTTCAGGAAAAGCGAAAAAGACGAAAGAGACAACTGCGCTGAAAAGGCGTTGAGAAATGCCAGGAGTGAGTAAGAAGTCGCGGTGAAGGGTAGAGAAAATGAAACAAAAGAAGGTTGTTCCCATATCACTGACGCACGTGTCTCCAGAATGTGCTCCAGAAAGTGTATACGAAAACAAAAAGGAAAAAAAGGAAAAGGACAGGAATCTCGCTGGCCTTATCGTTTTGCCTACCTGTTTTCCTATAATCAAAACATTAGAGGAAAGAGGGCCACGAATCGCCGAGATAACAGAGAACAGAAACAAGAAACGAGAATAAGAAGTCTCTGATAAGAAGGTCGGTTGCCCAAGTATACAGAGGACTGAAGGTTTGGTTCTTTGTTTTATCGCGCCACCCCTCTGGGGGGGCGCTACCAAGCACCTGCCTTTTTTTCGTTTCCTCGACGAGGTCTTCAAGAAAACAGAAAGAAAATACCTTTTAGAGCGTCGAGCCTTTTAAGATCTCTGCGGAACCGTTAGCGTTATCGACGCCGCAAAACTGAGCCACATAACGAAAGATTCAGCGGCAGCTGCGTCAAAACAAAACAGAAAGAGTGAAAAAGGGACGTCTGCTGGCTCGAAAACATTAGAGTGAGGTAAAGGGAAGATTGTCGGACCCCCTCCTGCGTATAGATACGTACTCAGACACGCTCGCACGCACGCACGCACGAACAGACGCAGACAGACCACATAGACACAGACGCAGACGAACGTTCACGTATGCAGACGAACACACGCACATTTCAACATATACGTACTACACGAAGACACACGCACAGACCCAGACGAACGTTCACGTATGCAGACGAATACACGCACACGCACACGCACATACGAACATACACGTACCAGACGAAGACACACGCACAGACGCAGACGAACGTTTACGTATGCAGACGAACACACGCGCACGCACATACGAACATACACGTACCAGCCGAACATACACGTACTAGACGAAGACACGCACGCACGCACGCACGCACGCACGCACGCACGCACGCACGCACGCACGCACGCACGCACGCACACACGCACACACACACACGCGCACGCACGCATGCGCACACAGTGTGCAGGCGTACGCTGAGCGTACACGTATACGCTCAGTGGAGTTTTACGCGCCAAGCCTCTTAGAGAAGCGTCCCGTATCTCGCCAACCGTCTTTGTATATCAGAAAACGCGTGGCTGCCGCAACGTGACACGCTGGAGCCTGCTGGTCTTTCTCACTTAGCAGATCGTCGTGTACATCTACGTTCTCGTTCTTCAACGTTTTGTTTTCGGTCCTTGCTGCGGTTGGACGCCTAGTCTCAGTCGCGGCTTCGCAGCTTTCTAAAAGCTTACAAAAATGGAGAAAAAAAATTAAGTCGGCTCACGCATGTGTCAGAGCTTATATAGGACCTGCAGTTCGAAATAATGGGTCGCCTTCAAAGTGACGGCGGTCTCCTTTTTTTCGGCCAGCCGCCGCCCTTTTTCTCCTCCGAAAGTTACGAGCGTCGTCTTCGGCGCCGGCGGTTGACTTGCGGCGTAGCGGCCTAGTACAAAACGGGGATGCGTGCTTTGTGTGTGTACACACGGCAGCACGATAGCGCGTGCTATCTCGCTTGCGTTGCCTTCCAGAGTGCGGGGAGAAAGCAAGGCGCCGCTTATACGCACCGCTCGCCGGAGCTTCGGCTTCACGCATTTGTGCGTGGCTTCTGTTGTCCTCTGTGAACTCCATAAAACGAAAAACAAAAAGTGACTCGCCATTTCGGCCCTGCCAAAGTGGATGTCGAGCCAATCAGTGGAAAGCCGTCCCTACAACTGCTGAGGCTGGCATTCTTCATAAATGCGAAATCATTGTATGTCCCATGAAGCGAAAAATCCGGCGTTAACATCCGATGGTACCTAAAACCCATGCGACCAAGTGGTAACGTCACGTTTGACGTGATGACGAAACGCGAATACGTCATCACCACAAACGTCGCCTGATGACGTCATCGCACCAAAGGTCGCGTGATGACATCATCAGGTCAAACGTCACTAATTTGATGTGTGCCGAATTTGATTGGATCAACGTAAGCTCGTGCGCAAGCACACGGAGATTTCCCGCTACATCTGTTCTTGACATCGGGATAGCAGCACAATCGCCACTGATATGGGCAGATCGAGCCTGCTGTATCTGCTTGGCTATTTCTAACACGTTCGACAAGACCGTCGCATTAGGGAAACCAGAATTCTTGGATCCTGGTCCGGCCGACGTCAGCCCGAACTGCTTTTAAAAGCACTAGTGCTTTTCTAAAAACATTGGAACTGGTTGAAAAACTACGGTGTGGGCAGATTCTTTTTATCTTCTTTTCTTTACATCTTTTCCGCCATTGCCCTATCACCCTGTGCAGAGAAGCCAACCGGATTGGTTGGCTACACTGGTCAACCTCTGTTTAACCTTTTGTTTTCTCTCTCTCTCTCTCTGTTTCATCAGCGCCACCTAAAGACACGAACAACGACACCTAAGGAAACTTCGTCGCTCGTTTCATCTTTCTCGGTATCATTGATTCCCCTCCCGCAGTGTAGGCTAGCCAACCAGAGGTGGCGCTGATGAAACAGAGAGAGCCTTCACTGTCTTCTGGGCCGATCATCGCTGGTGGCGGTGTTCCAGTAGTGTCTATTCGCTCAGTGGATGATCATCTAGTGACGTCAATGTATTGAACATGGCCTTTGTATTTCAAATTGAGGACAGTGGCACAATATGTTGTCAATGTTCTCCTCGCAGCCGCAGACATCGCAAGCAGGACTGTCAGCCATTCCGATTAGTGTCGAACAAGCTTTCTTGAAGGCAACTCCTAACCACAGCCGACACAGAAGAGACGCTTCGCGTCGCTGTAGTCCGGGCGGAGTTGCAGCCAAGGGTTTTAGTCTGTGTAGGCTGGTACGCCTTAAATGTGTGGTATTCACCTCAGGTAACGAGAGTGTGCATGCCAGAAGGTGAAGCTGTCTCGCAGCCTCTCTTCTAGAAAGAGTAATCGGGACGCAGCATTCTTCCTCATGTGATATCCCCAGAAGCCTTAATTGTCTGCGTCACTTACTGTGATACCGCCATGGCCGGGTATCCATTGAAAAAAAAAAAAGTCGCCGCGTTTTGTTCTCAAGGGGTGGTAAAGTTCCACAATTTCTCACGTCAGTTGTTCGTGAGTTTCATGTTGGTGGAACAACTTCATACATTGCAATGCCGACTTTGAATCGCAGAAGACTTCCCATTTTCCAGGAATCTCTGTATTGATCATATGAAGTGAACCGCGGATAGCCATGAGCTCTTCAACTGTAGACGTGAACCGCGGATAGCCGTGAGCTCCTCAACTGTAGACGTAGTGACAAGGAAAGTCTTGAACCATTGGGTTATTCTCCTTGTTGGTATAACTACAGCGCCACCGGAACTGCTTGATGTAGTTGAGCCATGAGTATAGAAGTGTGTTCAGTCGCTGTATTTCTCATAGAAGAGGAGTAAACTGAGTTGCTTGGGTGTAGATGACGGTAAGTCTGCTTTTTTCTGATGTCCTGGGATCGTGAGGTTACTTGAGGACGGCCGGATCGCACACCATGGAGTAATCAAAAGCCTGGCCGCAGGTGCGTACCCTGATGTATACGTGAGGCACGGTGCGCAAAGACAGTTGCACTGAGTGTCGTGTGGGGCCTTTGTACTCAAAGACTGGTGAGCTGGTGGGTATGGGTCCGGATGTACATAGTGTCTTGTGTGCACACGCATTG
Organism: Dermacentor silvarum; assembly: GCF_013339745.2. Taxonomy (NCBI): domain Eukaryota; kingdom Metazoa; phylum Arthropoda; class Arachnida; order Ixodida; family Ixodidae; genus Dermacentor; species Dermacentor silvarum. The sequence goes on along the minus strand of NC_051161.1, from coordinate 47,478,271 downwards.
TGTCAATGGCAATGGGCGTTCTAATAGTGCAATTTCGAGCGATTGCAATAGCTTCTGTCGTTGACGCGCTCCGCGGTAGACGAAGGCATATCCGGAAGGCTTGGGCTTGGATACATTTAATTTTAATAAAGTTACTTCTGCAGGTGTTGGGGATGACCGGTAGGATGTACCGCAGTCCAATAAAGATGACCCTGTACAGTTCCAGCATATAGTCTGTTGCTTTAGTCCCCAGGTATTTCTCGTTGGGAAGCTAAACATATGGCACGTTTCCAGTCAAACGTTTTTTCGCGTATTTCAGATGAGGGGTCCAGGAGAGGTTTTTGTCAATAACCGCCCCCCCCCCCCCCCAAAAAAAAAAAAAAAATCTGTGACTTATGTGGTAAGAGATCAGATGCCTGTAGACGGATACGACGTATGAAGACATTGGTTTTCTGGTACATGCCACCAATGCTCACTTTTCGCAGGATATCAGCAGTCCTTGTTGGCGAAGGTATATATAGGATGATTAAAAAGCGACTGCCTTCTGAAGCCGCGCATGAAGCTGAAGCCGTGTCACGCGCCCGGCGTCCAAGTAAAAATGTCGTCGGCCTTGATGGAGAGCTGAGCGGTGCTTGGAAGGACGTCGGCGAGATTTGAGGAGAAAGGGCGTACTCTACATGACATGGCAGATTGCGAATTGTTTCCTGTAACTCTGCTTCAAAGCTGTCTGGCACTGCAACGCGAGTCACGGGGCGTGCCCTGCCACTCAGGGCCGTGCTGGAGGCTGAGCAGACAACGACTCGACACAGGGAGGCTCGGGGCTCGGTGACAAGTGCATTCTAAGGACTGTTTCACTTCTGATTGGTTTAAGCTGCAGCTGCAAATACCTTTCACTCTAGTGCACGTTTTTTTTTTTTTTCGAGACGGACTTCAGTTACAGCGAATTCGTTACCCCGCCTGCTTGGATGAGTTAGGTTTTCCGCCACTAACGAGACGTCAAAAACCGTGACATGTGCCTCATCATGATTCACTGCTGCAGTGTGTGCATGAAACTGGATCTGTGAGACATCATATTCCAGACAAATGTGGGACGGGGGGCTTATGCTCCGTGGCTGACGCTTCCCCCGGGGGACGGTAAGTTATGCTATATGTGCTTCGTGAAGGTTACAAAAATACAGAAAATATGGAATGGTGTGTGAGAGAGAGAGAGAGCTAAGCCAACACGGACATACGACACTTGCATGGAACTACATGGAAAGAGGATGAAAAATGTCTAACTCTCGCTCACAACTGTAAAGTACGATACGCAAGTGACGAGAAAGGAAAAAAAAAAGCTATACAAAGACTTCGAAGTCGTTAGTCAGCAATGCGTTTATCCATAAGCATAATTGTTTTCGCTCATTTCGTTCAAACGCAAACTAAATGCACCGATTCCCAGCTGCCCTGAGCCGCCGCATTTTATTCACCCTGAATTAGGGCATTTTAAAGTTAACTTTGACTGTGCTAATTAACCATGAACTAAACATCATTCGCATCATATTTTCAGTTCTATGACTGTCTGTATGACGTAGCTTATTTTCGTATCTCTTGTCCTGCCCTTGAGAATGATCCTCATGTACAGACTTTGAGCGTTACAAAAACAGCCTGACCTTATAATGATAGATACGCAATGACGGATAATGTAGATAGACGCATAGCAATAGGTTCAGACAGTCTCAGTTTGTCTAAACACTTCTGGCAGGCCACTTTGTCTTCGTGTAGATTTATCCTTTTGGCGATGTAAGATCTGAGATCCACAGACTTACGAACGAGTTATCTGCAGGGAGTATATGGATGTTTGTTGGCAAGAAGTGCAAGGCCATAATTCTACAGGCTCTCCGTAGACATCTTAAAGACGTCGTAGTAAGACGTCTATATACTTCTACAGACTTTCCAAATACATTTTCATGACGAGAATCTTTGTTTTATCGTGTTTGTCCTGCATACTAATCATGCGGCAATGACGAAAAATTGCCGTCAAATACGTTTGAAATGATACTGAAAGTATTAATAAAGAAAGCTAAACGTGTAGAAGCATGGTTTCTTCAGAGTAAGAAGGTTTAGGCCGAAAGTAATAGTACGCGCTGTATAGGACGTGTCTTTACTGAGAGGAGTCTTCCAATTAAGATTTAAACTATGTACACACTTAAAACAACTCTTCATATCGTTAACCTGACAGTTCGCGGTTTCCGTCTGCTAAGCACTCACAATTGTTGATACACAATAATGTCATGAGACGTGGTCGTACCACTAAATATTTAGGACTGCCCCAGAAAGAAAGAAAGAAAGAAAGGAAAAGAAAAGAGAGAGAGAGAGAGAGAAATAATCCATGGTAGCTTCTAGCGTAGAACACAGAAAACACAAGGGAACAACAAAAAAAAAACTTATAAAACGAAAACAGAGCATTTTCTTCCAACTAACTTCATGCCCACACGGGCTCACACAGATATACATTTATTGCTTTATGTATGCAATAGATATCGAATCAAACAGACGAAAAGAAAAGAATACGCATTGGAGCTCGCCTTCCCGTGGGTTTTGTGTATTCTGAGCTGAAAGCTTCCTTGTAAATGAATTCGCAACTCCAACTTGCCCTGATCAGTAACTTATACAAAAAAAAAGAAAAGAAAAAGAAAAGGCGGCACGTACGAACATTTCCTTTTAACGTTTCGACCGCAGCCTGGTTTTTGTCAGGAACGACTGAAGACAGTATCACACATGGTTCCTTTGCTTCCAAAAGTCGGTACGTCATAAAGTGGTCGCTTGGTTTCGCGGACAAAATTGTCTGGGGTATTTATACAGCTACATAGAAGAAAAAAGAAAGAAGAAAAAGCAAGAAACGCCGACTCTCAGTTGAGAAAGAGAACCAGGAAACAGACTAGTTAACGGCAAGGACAGCGACAAGGAAAAATGTGTTAACGTAAAGTTAGGGATGCAGAAACAACGTGGACAGGCGTGCCGGAAAAGGTGCCAGCAATGAACCTATGTCAATCAGGGAACAAATAAATCAATAGGGAGAAATTTTGAGGTAATTCAAAGGGCAGTGCGCTATACTATACTCGAAGCCAGATCAGGACGCCCAATAAAACGGCGTTATACCTATACTGGAAGAAATAAGCCGACGATGATTTTGTACATGTCATGCGGAAATAGCGAAGAAACTATAAAACACAATTTGTTAGCATGTTCGCAGTATGCATTCAGATGTATTGCTAAGCACCATGTCCGAGGCTTTGAGCATTAAACATCATAGCGGACATGTTAAAAAAAAATCTCCAGTGGAGAATAGCCTAAGAGACGGCTGGCGTATTAGTGGCTTAAAAGTGGGGAACAAAGAATTTTTTACATTTTTTTGTACATTTAGTGTATTCCAGGTTTGACGGTAGTAAGGGGTAATGATAAGCGTAGCAGAAAGATAAACGTAAGGAGCTTATATAGTGGCATCGGTTATCACTCCGTGTCAAAGAGGAGTGAGTGACCGTAAGATCCATTCATGTATTGTTCTCGATGATGTTATGCTGGTCACATTCGAAGCAGATAAGCGAAAGTGTGTGTGTGTGTGGGGGGGGGGGGGGGGAGCAAAGGCAAGGCCCGGACGAAGTAAAGCTGAGAAATGATATCCGCATCGTGAAGTTTTGGTCCGAAATATAGCTTCATTAGACTGTGTCGTGATCTCGCTGTAACGTTCTGGTGGCAGCGGTGGGATTCGAACCCACGACCCTGAGGAGACGCGGGTGTAAAAGGAAGTGGAAAAGAAGTAAGAGAGAATAGAGCAATGTGAATGTAGTTGCATGGAAATAGCGGGAAGTATAGTTACTTGTTGTTGCGATTTTCTCGTAGCAATCTATACTGATTTCTTCTTTGCAGCCGTAACTGCTTTGTTTATTTCCTCTGAAATGCTTAAATGATTTCTTGAGTATAGCATGTTTCGCCGTTTAACTTCCTGAAACAAGAGAGGGGAATGTCTCGCAATTCGTGCAGCGAATACAACGCACATGGCGCTTACAAAACTACTTATATATACGACTAAGTCAGGACGTGTAGACAAGTGCTCTCATACGCACAATGCTGCCTAATGCCGCCCTTACGAATGCCGCACGTCGTCTTAAAACGGTGATCACCCGACACCAAAACAGAACACTTTCAAAAGGCCAAGCGGAACGAATGAAATTTATCTTTGAAACACCCACTGGCAAAGTAATCAACGCGTTCCTTCAATGCGATAGCCATCTCTCGACAAGCTGTAAAATGGCGGAAGACAAAGAACGTACACTGTACACGCAATAGGCTGCAAAGATTACCGAGGACTCACCGCCCCGCATTGCTTAAAGAGCGTAGAAGGCGGCGATTAGCCAACACGCTGTCTATGTGCTCGCTTCCCTTTCCGTTCAAGTCGAACAAAGGATTCACGCGTGTGCAGACATGGCAGAGAGGGGGAGCGGTGGGGGAGGGGTGAGAGAGAGGAGAGGAAGGGAGAGAGACAATGATTACGGAAGGGCGCTCTCTCGAGCGCGATAAATGTGCTGTGCGTTGTTTTGACCGAGCACTGTGGGAGTACATACGATCGTTGCCCCCTCGATAGTACCGGGTTGAATTTACTCGTCTTGCCGCGCATTCAACCGCTCACGGGACGACGACGGTTCGACGGCTGATCACTGTCAATACGTCACGCCGTAGAAGCGTGCTGGATGCGCATTATGTATTACGCACACGTGGGCACAACTCACCTTAGAAGGAGCGAGGCGTTGAGATTCTCGAGGGGCGAGGGTGGCAGTGAGAGATGAGGCCTAGGTAATATCAAACGTGACCACGATGTAGCAGGGCTCGCCTTTCGTATAGGCTCCACGGGGGGTTTCCTCGTGCAAATCCGCTCCCAGGGAGCAGGCCCGAAGATTATGGCGGCAACTTCCGCGATACTGGCGTGCTTGCAGCGGTGGTGGAGTGCAGGATTCGCGGGGTGGCGTCGACACTTCGGCGTACTCGTGCCCGCTATACTATACGTCTCGGCTTGCCTTTGCGCGCGTTGCAGGGGCGGAAAGCGGCGGCTCTCGGCACACAGGCGGCGGGTAAGGTAAAACAAGGGTTGGAGGAAGAAGAGGGTAACGTTGAATGCGCGTCTGCAGCTGAGAGAGAGGGGGGGGGGGATGAAGTGAAGCGATAAAAGGGAGGGGTGTATAGCAGCTTGGATTACGAGAGTATATAGAGTGGTAGTATAAAGTGGCGGTGGTGTTTGGCAAGGGGGGGGGGGGGGGGGGTGTCCTCTGGGGAGGGGGTAAGCGAGGAGTGGAGGAGAAAGGCGAGCGATTTGAGGAGGGACGAGACGCGCGAAAGATATATAAAAGAAAACGGGGCCGCGCGACCACCGAAAGGGCGTATAAAGCTCCTCCTCCGCACGGAACACGTGACTCGAACCTCGCGAATCCACACCTGCGGCAGGGACGCGTCACTTTTCCTTCCTTCTTTTCAACTTTTTTGTTTCTTTCTTTCCTTCTGCGGAGGCCGCCGAGCACATAAAGAAGCCCAGCCGCAACGCTGCGGGCACCGCCTCAATGCGCCGCGCCATAGTTGCTCCGTAAATGCGCTCCGGTTTGGCGTCGCCGCGCTGTGCCCGCGCCCGCGAGCGAACGATGATATCGGGGAGTGAGATAGCGGCAGTGAAGAACGAGAGAGAGAAAAAAAGAAGATAGCAGACGCCAAGGGGACGGCAAGGAGCAGCGGAGAACCAACCCCCTCACGGCATTTTTATCGTGAGACCGCTTTAATAGCTCCGCCCTTCCGCGACTGTACCGCGCATACGGCGCCAGCTCGAAGCGGGAGAGAGAGAGAAAAGAAGCAAGAAAAACTGTTCTGGTCGTGTCGACCAACCCGGAATGTTGATGGAGAACGTAGTCCCTCGGCGAAGCCGCGCACCTCTCTGTTTTTGTCCGAGAGAAACATCAACTCGGACGTGTACTCGGGTATATAAGGGACGAATGTAACCCCCCTCTGTCGGAGGAAAGAAGGGACCATGACACAGAGGAGACAGAGGGGAAATTCATCAAAGCGAAATGGGCACCCGGACAAAGTGCAGCGGCAGGGAAAGGGGTGGTTTGCTGCAGTCCCTTTATCTCTATGGGGGCGCGCGCGCGCGCGCGGGTCCGGGCGGGTTGCTAATTCGCGCATGCATGTGGCATGTTATACATATATACATGAGTGCTCCGGCAGCATGCACTGTTGTACATATACACCGTTCGTTGGCCCGGAGATTGAATCGACCCTGCCGCAAAGGCATTACCGCGAGCTGTTTTTACGATCTTGAAATCCTTGTCAAACGTGCGCTTTTAAAGAACAACGAAATTCAACGGACTGTTGAAGTCGGCGGATTCTCACCACTGGCTCCGCCGGAGGTCTATCTCAGTTGGCTGCAACGTAAATATTGGGAAGTCCTACGACTGGGTGCCTTTGTTCCTTCGTAATTACAAAGCTTTAAAGAAAGAATCAGTTCTAGGATAGAGGAAAGAGTGAAGTGGGATAAGGCGAAGTGCTGGTCCAGTCTGCCTAATTTACAATTTTTTCTAAACTTGCGTCCTTACAGATGGCTCAACTACATCAACCAGCTGTGGTGGCGCTACCAACAAATTACCCAACGGTTCAAGACTTCCCATATCACTACGTCTATAGCTGTAGCACTCGCGGTTCTCCGCAGTGCGTTTTATGTGAGAAATGCAGAGAGTCCTGAAAAATAGGCATTCTTCTGCAATTCAACGGTGGCCTTACAATGTATATAGTCGTTTCTCCGACATGGAACTCACGATCAAATGACGTGCGAAATCGTGGAACTTATCCATCACTTGAGAGAAAAAGGCCATCTTTTTTCAATGGATACCAGGCCATTGCGGTATCATTGGAAATGACGACGCAGATAAGACAGCTCGGACGTCTAACCAAGAAGACCGCTGTGTCCTCATTCCTCTCTCAAGGATAGACGCTGCGAGACAGCTTCACGTTCTAGCACGCACATTCTCGTTAGCTGAGGGGAATACCGCACATACAAGGTTTACCAGACTGCACAGACTAAACCCTTCGCTACAACTCGGGCCTCCGGCCGGACTGCACAGACGCGAAGCATCTCTTCTGTGTCAGTTGTGGTCGGGAGTAGCCTTCACGAAATCTCATTCAGCAGTAATTTAGGTGGCTGACAGTCCTGCATGGGATGTGTGCGAGGAGAACTTCGACCACCTATTGTGCCACTGTGCTAAATTTGAAGCACAACGGCAATCTATCTCCAACGCATGCAGGAAGCTATAGATGATTGTCTGCTGAGTGAACAGACAATACTAGAGCAGCATCCCCACCCATAATCGGCTCAGGAGGCAGCGAAGGCTCTTTTGTGCCTTCTGAGAACGTCTGGGTTGTGCGAACGCCTTTGATTCTGTAGTGCTGTCCGTGCACGTCTCTCAACCCCCCCCCCCCCCCCCCGCCTATTTATCTCTCTCTATATATATTTTCTTTCTGTGCCCCTTCTCCCCCCAGCGTCGGTATAGCTAACCGGACTCTTGACTGGTTAACATACCTGCCTTCCTTCTTGTCTCTCTCTTCTGTCTCTTGTGTTCTTCGGTCTTTTGTAAACATGTGATATCATTCGCGTGGCCACAATATGATTTCATCGCTGGGCAGCAACCAGAACAACGTCTACAGCGACTACACACCACGACAGCGCGAATGCCCAGCTGGGAAGTGCGTGTAAACGGCTATGGTTTGTTATAAAAGGGATGTCACATAACGGGAAAAGATGGTTCTGCTGCGATGCTAAATTGAAGAAAGTCCTAGCAAACTCTCTTCAACGCAAATCTTGTTCCTTTCATTAGCTTTGATACATGTTCAACGTGGAGCAATCGACCTTACAGAGGTAAATCGCCACAAATGCCCACGAAGTGGTTTCGTTTTGCACTTTAAATGTAGATGGAGCTTGGCAATAGTTTGGCGATATGTTTTACCTATGGTTTACCAATATTGTGGTGTGCAAACAATGATTTGCCAATGGTTTGCCAATGGGTTACCAATTGTATGCCGATGCTTTCCAATATCTCAACGAAGAGAGAGTGAGATAAAGAAGCAAAGGCAGGGATGTTAACCATGGTCTCGCTGGGTTAATACCCTACACGTGGGGAAGTTGACAGACGGATAAGAGGGAGTGTCAGTGTGCGCACGAAATGTAGCTGACGATCGAATGTTCGCTGACGTAGGTACGACCACTTTAGCAAGAAGCGCATTAGCGCTTTGGTGGCCTTGTACACAAACTATAGAGAATTCGTCGGCCAAAGTCCCAGGGTCTTCACTTCCACGCCTGTTGCCTAAGCGTCTGGGACTGCAGCGCATATCACAGAGAGCCGAAGGATGAATAGTGTCAGCAGAATGTGCTTTATAAGGCGTTTTTTATAGCACAGCCAAATAAAAAAATGCCTGTTGCAGACAGCACAATTTTAGCCCTTGAACTAAGTTACTCGACGAAGCGGACATTATTTCCATGAGAAATAAAATGCGAAATTAACTAATTAACAAAATTTCACTAATTAAGTTTCTTACTAAATAATTCACAGCACATATTATTGCAATCTGCGAATTGTAGAGATTGCAAGGCACATAGACTGGCACCTGGCAGAGGACTGGCACCTGTTTCCAGATATCATCATCATCATCATCATCATCATCATCATCATCATCATCATCATCATCATCATCATCAGCCTATATTTATGTCCACTGCAGGACGAAGGCCTCTCCCTACGTATACGATCTCCAATTACCCCTGTCTTGGTGGCGGTGGAGGTGGTGGCGTGGAGCAGAGGTAGAACACCCGACCTCAAATCTGAAGGTCGTAAGTTCGAATGCTACTCCAGTTCACCACATTTTCAGGCATGGGGTGGTGCCTGACACCGGCAAAAAAAAAGAAAAAAAAAAACTGGTGTAGTCCTGATAATTCAGTTCCAAGCGAATACGCCTTGCGAACTCGCCGCGACTACAATTGGTAAACTGCAACATGCGCTGTAAGGTAACTAATTAAAAAATTAGTGTTGCAATTGAGTTAATTATTCAATTAAGCATCTTGATTTCTCGTAGAAGCAGTGTCCGCTTCGTCAAGTATAATTTAGCTCAAGGGTTAGAATTATGCTATCTGCGACAGGCAATTGTTAAATACGTGGTGCAGCCAAACAGAAAAAGAAAGGAAAAGAAAGGAAAGCACCTGCTATAGTTTCTTTCATCACATCTACAAGAGTGGCGTGTAGCGATATCGACCATTCCAATGAGGAATGGACAAGCGTGCGCGAGTCAGACGCCCAACCAGAGGCGGCACAAGAGACTCGTCTCACGACATGAGAATCCCGGGCGGCATGCGAAATCACAAGTCGTGGTGCAGTGAATGCAATCTATATTTGGCGAAATCTGGCGAATTCCATTGTCGAAGTGTGATGCAAGGAGAGTAAACAATCGCTGTTATCACGAGCCACGCATATATAGTACCAGTCCCGAAGTCTGCTATGTAAACCTCGCCGTGTAAAGGCGTACGTGCGGCCGCGGGATTGATTATTATTGTAGGTTTATAATAAGCATTGCCCTTCGATTAAGACACCTTGCAGAACCACCCACGAAACAGGCTTAAATCTAAAGTAGTAGAAAGCTTTATTCAGGGGGCGAGGTGTATGTTTACGTAAGGCTGCGTTGTTTCCCGTGCTAAACTCTATGTGCATTTCGCGCTCGTGAGCATCTTGTTCAACACGTTCTTTGTTTCGACACCTTTTGCGATGTCAGCATCGTCACTTGACGTGCTAACAGCATGTTGCCGCAAAGTTAAGAAAGGAGAAAAATGGACCTCATTGTTTGGCATCTTTCTACTATATCTAAGAGAAAGAGTAACTATATAGGAGGTTTATTCTGCGCAACTCTGTCCGTGTATATATACGCTTCATTTACCCGCATACTGGAGGCGTTGTAACTAATCGGGAAGTTTTTTTTTTTTCAATATTCACGTGGAAGGGGATTTGTGCATGTTGGTAGTTCCTGTTAAAATAAGAACAGCGCGAGAGACAGGGACAAACGAAGAAAGACACACACATGGCGCTGTGTGTGTCTTTCTCTGTCTAGGTTTACATGAAAATTCACATTGTCATGTAAACCTAGGCACCCGTGAAAGTTTAAATCGTCAGTGGGTAAATTTGATTTTGCTTGGTTCCCAGTAAACCAGGGGCGACTTGCACGAACATTTAATACTGAAAATAATACTGAATTTAAGAACGCGTTCTTAGATGATCCCTAGACAACTCCAAGTACGCACTATAGGACGCGTTCTTAAGTTCGTTATTATTTTCGTTATTAAATGTTCGTGCAAGCCATTCCAGAACACCATCGAATGACGCTCAAGTGGACCTACGGAGAACCACCACTGAAAACTTCTCACCAGCAAAACAGCAATTATACAATAAATACATAAGTGTAAGATGGTTTGGCGTAAGGTAAACAGTCTTCATTAAACCTGTTAGTAAGTGTTACGAGGAGTTGACATCCTCAGGCGGCCAACGCACGTTCGCGCGCATGAGTCCGATCCACGGTGTAAGATAAGAGTGTATATCTTACACCGTGGTATACGAGCCATGCCAATCAGACGCGCTCATGCGAAACAAACGCGCGTGAATGTTTCATATATATGCTAGTTTGTTTGCGAGATGGGCATATCGTATAGGCGAAGTAACGAGCGGTGTATGCAGCGAACAGTCGCCTCTATACACAGTGACTTCGCCTGGTAGTGACGACAACTCCAAAGGGGACGCAGAACTGCGCGTCGAATGCTCTGTACAGCGGACGCCTCGACTTCCGTCTCAAGTTTCCGCGTCGCCAGTCTCATGGTTCTTGGCAGGTCAGCGCGGCTTTTACAGCGTCACGGAACACCTCGACGGACGCTTTTTTTTTTTCTTAGGTTCCTATCAGTCAGCCGGGCGACCAGTTCTTCACCTCAGCAGCTGGGAAGGCGCACGCATGCGGGCCCGAGAGATCTGGCCTCTCAATTGGAGTTTCATGCGTGGTCGACACTGATTTTTGGCAACACGCGGCGTGCCATCTCGAGCACCCAACCAAGGCTTCACGCATGAAAAAAGTTGCAGCCTTTAGGGTTTTAGTGTGACGGCTCCCTCGGAGTTTACACCTTCTAGATCTAGTCACGTCCCACACACATCGCTTCCACAATAACACATAGATGGAGGGAAAGAAAACACAGGCACAGCACAGAATACAACTCAGGAGGGTGGTTAGCTGGCTCGATAGCGGAAACTGTCAACATGTGTCTGTGTTTTCTTTTTCTCTGTCCTGTGTTTTCTTTTTTTTTTTCTGTCATGTTATTTCACACGGCCTAAGTCAATGACGCTTTACTAACTCGAGCCAGTGAACCACCCTTCTAAGTGTAACGTCAAGTCGAACGCCCCTACAACGAAATGACCTGTATAACAAAGACATACAGTTCGGCCCGCGGTTCTTGTGTGAACGGTGCGGTGCGCGACCTTTTACAACGAAGTGACCTGTATGACGAATGACGTCGAAATGCCCCAACTTAAGGCGGTCGACTGTACTTTAAAAAGTGCTGTATTTACTAAGAGGAACTTACGTGGAACGAGATCACGAGTGTATAGCGAAAGCCAGTGACAACTTCTTTAAGCATGACATGGTTCATAACGTATACGCGGGTCTCTTCCCGACGGCTACCCGAGCGCGCATGCGTACATACATGACACCCGGAGTCAGATTTACTGTGAGCATAGAGTTTCTTACGATTGCCTATAAGTGGAAAGTTTGCGCTTCGGCTCAGTTAAATGCATCGACATGCCGGGAGGTAGGGGGCCCGCCATCTTTCATCAGTACAGAGCAGGCCGCTCAGTTTCCTACCAAAATTATCAAGGGGAACTCTAGCGCTGCATGCGATCATTCATCTATTATGGGAATCGTGGGTACTATAACGCGGATCTGTCAACAACCTTGTATTTTAATTTAGACGTTGATGCGCCTTTCATTATTGTGTTATGTTTTTCCAAGTTTCCGAACAACCAGAGTTTCGTAAACGCAGCGAGTCAGTGAGTTTCTGCCTGCACGCATAATTTATGGCGAATAGTCGCTTCAAAGCCGCTGACAAAGAGAAGACGGTGAGACGACGATGATGACGACGATGACGACGACGATGACGACGACGATGACGACGACGATGATGATCCTCCTTTATGGCTCGTACCCACTAAGGAGGATAGGCCAAGAATCGGGCGACAGGAGGTAGATGTAGATGTAGAGCCTATAGATAGGTAGATTTACTAGAGACAACCACTTCTTCGCCTTTATCTATTGAATTGAATGAATTCTATGGGGTTTTACGTGCCAAAACCATGATTATCAGGAACGCCGTAGTGGGAGACTACGGATTTATTTTGACCACCAGGGGATCTTTAATGTGTTCCCAATGTACGGGACACGCGCGTTTTAGCATTTCGCCCCCATCGAAATGCGGCCGCTTCGGCAGGAATTTGATCCCGCGACCTTGTGCTTAGCAGCGGCGGGCTTCGCCTTTCTCTGCTAGCAATACTGAAGTGAGAAACTGACATTCTGCTGCGATAGTAAACGTATGCATCTTTAATTAAACGCAGAAGCCATAGTTACATGCCGCTGTGTTTCCGAGGGAAGGGGAAAAGACGGGGCGCACGCGCTCGGCTTATTTGATTAAGACGAATACCTTTGAACAGGTTAAGGAAGAGTAATAGCTAGTAAACGCTAATTAGAGCGTTACTATACACTAGCCTGGGGTCGGGTCATGAAGTTGGAGCGCATCACAGGGTTTCTCACTATGTTACCTATAGAGGAAAATCTGGTGCTGCTGCACTGTTATGTGCATGGGAATGCCATATGGTGACTTCGGATTGGCATCGTCCTTTGGAGAGCCAGGACACTTATAGAAGGCGCTCCTGGCTAGCACCGTTTCGTCTGTCACATTATTCATTTCCTACTAAAACATCACGTAAAGAGCAGTTCTAGCTTTATTATTACACAAAAAGATGTTTTGTTTAATTATGAGGACTGGTGATTGGATGCACAATTATATGAAACGTAAAAAGTATCACCGGGCCGCTAAAGTTGTAGAAGAGACAAGATCGGCGCTCGCTTTGGAACAGTTTGTCGTCTGTTCTTGCTTCTCTTCGCTCGATTATGCATTGTAGATGAGTAAGCTTTATTGAAAAATGTGATATGGGTGAATGAACACCTTTTATGAAGATTTTAGTTCAGGAACGTTTTCTCTGTACAGCCGATCTCCACGTTTTATGCGAAGTCTAGTAGAACACCGACACAAGCCTCGCACACCCATATACCGTCATTCGCATGACGGCAGCAGTGCCCTTTAGGAAACTCCCATAGACCGTGGCGCCAGATTACCCTCTAGGTGTTATAGTGAGAAACTCTATGGAGCGCAAAGAGGGAAGGCATTACCAAGTCATGTCCGGCAGCTTACTGCGATCCTTGAAGAGAAGTGTACAATCATTGCATTCTACAGGTGCTAACATATGGGGCAGAAACTTGGAGGTTTACAAAGAAGCTCGAGAACAAGTTAAGGACCGCGCAAAGAGCGATGGAACGAAAAATTGTTTAGGCCTAACGTTAAGAGACAGAAAGATAGTGGAGTAAATCAGAGAGCAAACGGCGATACCTGATATTCTAATTGACATTAAGACAAAAAGTGGAGCTGGGCAGGCCATGTAATGCGTAGGATGGATAACCGGTGGACCTTTAGAGTTACAGAATGGATACCAAGAGAAATGAAGCGCCGTCGAGGAGCTAGGGCAGAAAACTAGGTGGGGTGATGACTTTAGAAAATTTGCAGGCGCAAGTTGGAATCAGCTAGCGCGAGACAGGGGTAACTGGATATCGCATTGAGAGGCCTTTTTCCTGCAGTGGACCTAAATATAGGCTGATGAATATGATGATATTGTTGAAATAACAAGAGATATATAACAATAACAAATATTAACAAATAACAACATTACTTTGCTACGTCACAAAGTCGTTTCAAGCCGTAAGGACGAAGCTTAGACAAATCCACATACTCCCATCAAACGCGCACTGGCTCACCCGACATACTCGGAGGCTCCCGTTTATACATTACACCGCCAAAGTTTCTTCTAGCAATTGCTTTAGGAAACCATAAATAGTGCAGGCCAATAGGGTTTTCAAGCCTTACGGTATGAGTTACAATTTCTGAAAGAAGTTATGTGCATGACTGCGATGACAAATCCTGGTCCCCCCCCCCCCCCCCCCCCCCGCCTCTCTCTCTTTACCCTGGTTCCGTAGCTGCGCTAAGAATAGTGTCGAATAATCCGTGATCCTATAATTGTTGTTGCAATGCGTAATTTTGTTTTGGACCGTCAGCCTTGTCGACTGGCATCGGTGTTGCGGAAAAAGTGGGAGAGTGGAAAGCCTTTAAAATATTCCGATTTGCCTGCTCGATTCAAACCGGACGTGCGGAGGATGTGCGTATGCTGTGGCAAAAGTAATAAAATGCGAATATGTCGATATTTGCATAAATATTTGGCGTTCGAACTGCGAAGGCCACGCGCGGCAGTGGCATGTGGTATGCCTTACTCGTGTCCGCCACACCCTCGATGACGATTTATTACAGACACATGTGTGCGTTTTTTTTTAAACTTTTGCTGTTATCGCCCGCACTCAGGCGCCATGTAAATTAAGTTACTTCTACACCCCCACGCCCCACCATGATGCGTGCACGACGTGAATTGCTGTAAACAGACATATCGTGGCATCACAGATTCAAATTTTGCGCTGTATACAGCAGCTGTCGTTGAAACGATGCCGACTCAAAATATTAGAGCGCTGTGTCTGCAAGACTACTTCACTGCACTACAGATGAATGAAATAAATGAGATGCGAGGAAGGTTGGATCGAAACTACACCGTGATCGGAACAACGTACACAGCTACACTGCTGCAATCCTTAACCACGGACGTAACCAGGGACGTAACCAGGGCCGTAACCAAGGCTGTAACCAGGTTAACCCGTAACCGGGTTAGGGTGTTCCGACATTGGCCCCGAAATTATCGCTGCAGCAATACACTTCTCAGAACAACTTACGTATGTCATTATATAACAAATATATATTAGTATACACCGTATATATTATTATATGTCAGCGTTCATTTTCACGCGAGTGAATCTAAATAAGTGAATCTTTCAAAAAGGCCGCCGCTGTTTCCGCAGTAACCCCTCCGGAAAACAAATCCTGGGTACGGCTGATCATAGCCACACTTACTTTGGCATTCTACTCTTAACAGAGAGGTACAGAAGTTAGATAAACAGGGATAAAGTTCCTTAGGAAGGCTGGCCAACATTGCGATAGGTGGACTCGTCTTTGTTAATTAAAGGCGTCACCCTCGACGCGTTATAGTTTTAAAGGGACACTAATGGCAAATATTAAGTCAAGTTAAAGTGATGGATTAGTGCTCGAGAATCTACATGGCGTCAATATTACTGCGAACTGAGCCTTTGTAATCGAGAAATTGAGGTAAATACAGGACACGATCAGAGGGAGACTCTACCGGGACATTCAAGTATACTTGCCCGATGACGAAGGCACTCCTCATTTAAATTCTGTCGCTAGTACTCAACCGCTCGTTATAAGAACATCATTGCTTTGCATTATAAGACGAAATGAAATGTTACTTGGCCAGTTCTATTTAATTTTCAGACAAGAGAACTCATTGACCCTTGACAACGACGCGGGCGGTTGACAGGTTTCGTTTTCGCTCGACTCTGCGCCGTCCGCGCTTTCGCGTTTCAGTAGTTTCGTTATCACGTAGTGCCGCACTGGCTTTGCTGGCTCGCGAAACTCGCACAGACTGCAAGTTGCAGATAATTCCACTTCCATGCGATGTCGCGGGATGGCCGAACGTTCCACCCCACTTGAGCAGAAGCAGCTGCAGCGGTGAATCTGCCGCTCTGTCTTGGCTCATGTTCTCCATGGCTGCGCGTTTGCGTTTTGTGCAAAAAAACCGACCCGCCGTCCGCCGGGCGTCGACGGCAGCAAAGGGCGGTGCTGGCGTATGCAACGTCACCACTCCCCGGTTGGGTGGCGGGAGATTTGAATTGCGATAAGGTATTCGGAACCTTCAAATGCAATTGTCTTGCAAACTAAGTATTTTCATGGCACGAGACAAGCGTTGCGGTGTTTCTGAAATGATAGTTAAACAGTCTACCTCGACTTAGTATTTGCCTTTAGTGTCCCTTCAAAGGGTTAGTAGGGTGACGTAACATGCGGTCGTTATCGATCGCCGCTGTCCGTAAAGGTAGACTGTGTAAATCTCATAAAGCATAACTCTGCGTCACTCTCTTAACAGATATTTATGTATATCCTTATGCAACTATACATATATATCACGACCTGTTTGAGAACACTGGTCGTTTTATACATAAACAACTAAAGTCCTCACGCCGGCGCCAACACCGGATTTTCTGAGACACGGGGTCCTTAACGCTGTCGCGTTACCACATATCTGCTTAAACCTTTTACATAACATTTATGTTATCTGATCAAAACTGAGCTCTGTATACACGGTCGATACTCCTGCTTTCGTGCTTATACGGGGCGCGGACGGAAGTCAGGTCGATCAACTCGCAGTTCGAACTTGCTTCTAATTCGAATACGTGATCGGCCAGAACTGTATAAGAACTGAAGAGCGGCGCAATATCAAGTATTAAATACGTACAAAATGCAGATGATTTTTATTTTATCCAGTAAACGTTTAGAGTTCACAAGCACCCTTTCTGGGTAATCATTTTTGCGGAAACGCGCAAGTTGGACAAGGTTTCACGAAAGGGAAACAATTGTCATCCACTTGAAAGCACAGCAAAAAGTTACACAGGAAGCACATACGCGTACACGGATTTCTGGACGAAAGCTCCACAGTTTAAGAAAAACATGCCCTGTTCTGGGAACCCGGTACCAATGTCTTTTCATGCTGGTTGCTTTTATACCATCTGAGGTAACCGAAAAGCTATAGCATATCACAGAATGAAACCGAATTAAACGACAACTCGAAGCATAGGGACACTGAATATGGCAGTTTAGTTCCGCGGAGAAGTGGAGGAACTTTTTTTGAAAGGAAAAAAGTGTCATCTACTCCGTCATGAAGCTCCAAAAGAAACCTACTAAGCCTTCTTTCAAGTCAATTCCTTTTCACAAGAAAACCGCTCGTTTTTTTTTTTTAAACTTTATTTTACTTCTTTTGTGGCTTCGTGCTGTGCTCCTGAGGGATGAAAATTTTGCCTTCGGCGAGTGGTTTTGATCTAAAGCTTCGGAATATGGGTGTGCATTCTCATTATAAAAAAGAAGTTTATTTTAAATGCTGCTGTAATAATTTTTAACTGATTCATACGTTCTGAGTTGTAAATTCACTTGTTTTGCTTCGTTTTATAGGAATTATTTGAAGCACATGACGGAAAATAGCGTGGAAATGACAAAGAACGACATTGGTGGCGTGCATTGGAGATTTGGAAATACCTGAGACAGAACAGCGCAAGCCGTTCGCGCTTGGAACCGTTTAGGCAATATGCCCATTTGGCGCACGTTTGGACATTTCTTGCCCGCTCGCATCTTTCAGACAGCAAACCGTGCGTTGTATACATGGGTGTTGTAGATAGAGAAACCTCTATCATCGGCCATATGTTGTTGCTTTTTCCGCGTCATAATTAAGGTGCTACCAAACCTTGTTACTTTTGGTTACGGAAAGGTAGATGATTCTAATCAATGTTAGCGACCGATATGTGTATTTTTCATCAATGTTTTCAGTCTTTCAGCCATCGTTCAAGAAACATGTAAAAGTATAACTTATACAAAGTATATATCTAGCGCCATATTTTCGGCTTTTTCTAACCATTCACATCTCTTTCGTAAGCATGGCGCATGTTGCATACGATAAGGTTTAGTATTGACAGAAAAACCTTGACTGGTACGACAAACAGCACTGTACAGATAATGTTTCATGAAGTTTTTACGATCTACAAATGGATTTTACGAGCAGCCCTTTTGAAACGGGGTGGCTAATGTCACCGAGCTCATGCCAATTCGCTCGTGGCGCCATCAAGCGGTGAGATCTGCAGCTATAGATGCAGCTGTATCTTTTGCAACTTCGCTTCCCCAGGCATCTCGTATATGGCCAGGCCAAGATGGTGGCTCTCCTATTGGAAACAAGGCTTTCAGTGCAACGGGAGCCTTAGGTTACAGGCTACTTTAGGTTACGTTATAGGCTAGGTGTGTGGACTTGCGCCATCATAGCTGCCCTTCTGCGTTTATCACTGTATAGTCCATGGTTTCGGAACGCGCCTCTCGGTTTCGGCAGAGCTTCACCTAGGCCTCATCGAACAGGGTCGCAGTATCCTTGAGCACTAACCTCAGTCCATCTTTACAGTCCCTTTTCCACCTCTTTCAGTGCACTTAGCTGCTACATAAAGCCTTCCAATGCCGCATCCAACCCCAACGGGACATTTTGGTGCGTAAAGCCCACGTTCACTATTACTAGCGCTACCCGTGTTTTGAAGCGAAAGATTCACTACGTTACCTCGGGCAGCCGTCGGCGACTCAACAGTTCTCAACCTGAGAGCTAGAGGTCAAACCAAAAGAGAGCATTAAGGCGCGTTTATAGTCCGACGTTATCGGCACGCGGGCGAGCGTCATCAGACGCCAGGCGCGTCGGAGCGCATTGGCCGCGCGTCCGGTTACGCTGGCGGCGCCAGTACGTCGAACCATCGGTCGAACTATAGCCGCTGTTGTTCTCGCCAACGTGACATAACAGTGTGTGCGCGTTCACGCTACGTTGGACTATATTTAGGCCTTTACGGAGCCTTGAAAGGGGACAATGCCGCCGTTGCCCGAGTAGAGTTTGGCCCGGCTGCGAGTTGCAACCAAGTCTCACTACTTTACTGGTCACCGCAGTGTCTTCATAGACATGAAAAAGAACGATAAATAAACACCGTATTCATTGCAAACATGTCTGTATATCATTTCGAAACCACACCTCGGCCACATGCTCGACAATGGGCCTAGCCAGGGCAGTGAAGCTTTCGTATCAACCAGGGTTAACCAAAGCTAAACCACACCATTTTTTTTCAACGACACCAGCCTCATCGTCTCATCAGGTGCGTTTTCTTTCCTCTCCTTCCGGCCCTCCCGGGTACGTATGGCGTTGTATTTCGGCAAGCTCGATATAACTCCACTCACTACGACCAAAGGTCCAACCCGCCTCCACCTCCTCCACGGTTTTGCAGATGAACCCTCACCAGTCTGCCCTTCTTGTGGGGGTTACCCCCAACTCCCAGCTCATTCTGTGACACTGCTCCCCATCTGTTCCTCTCCCTTCTTCCTTGCTCTTATATCGCATTGGCTGGTGGCTGACGCAAGCCATCTTCATGCCGGCACAGGAACACCTTGTGGAATTCATCAACGCTGCGTTGAAGAACTGTGCGAGCGACGCCTTGGACTGATGGCCGCCACCGAATTCATCTTCAACTTTAAATAAACTGTTTCTGTCTGTCTCTCTCTATCTCAGTTTCGGTAGTGGGGGGTCGGCAATATCGGTTAAAGCAACACGGACGATATCAGCGATCACACACACACACACACACACACACACACACACACACACACACACACACACACACACACACACACACACACACACACACACACACACACACACACACACACACACACACACACACACACACACACACACACACATCTCTCTCTCTCTCTCTCTGAAGGAGATACAAGACGGGCGCCTTTATATACATCAAGCGACTGTGCTTATTTCTGTAAATGCATCTGTTCGCGCATGTCATCCATGTTGCAGTGTTTCGTCAACTGGTGCAACAAGAAATACTGCTAAGAAGATTAATTCGTTAAAGCTCAAATTTGACGTTTGCGAAAGCCTATATTCACAAAATTTGGCGTCATCCGAGTCTGATCACCTTGGTTTCCCGCGATGTCTGTATACCTCTATCAGGAAAATTGATGTCCTCGACTCGACCAGGCCCGGCGCGCCGCAATATAGCCAGTGGGACCCTGGAAGTTTGGATCCACCCGCAGTACCCAAGCACAATCTTTGTTTTAATAAAGTTGTTTCTCTCTCACTCTCTCGACTCCTCTTCATAATTGCCACGCGTTGGCACAAAATGGCAAGCATTCTGTGCGTCATCACCCATGCACGGGTGGTCGTCTCCGCAATGCGCCGATGTAACACCAACTCTTGGCAGCTGGTCAATACATGCATCGGAAGAAAATTCGCATCCGCTTCGCTTTCTTCTTGTTTCACAAAGGCTGTGTACAGTTTTTTCTGCAATTATTAGTATTCGTTGAGTTCTGCGCTCTTAGCATCCGTACTTTCCACAGTTTCACATTCGAGGATGTTGCAATACGCGCAGTGGTTTTTTTCTTCGAATTTTTCGGAAAGCATTAGACTTTCACTCCCAGTATGTACTTGTTGCGTAATGCCATATATAACACTCGACTATGCTGGACATTGCCTATAACAGGATTGTACAGCCGTAGACATGCTTGTCCCATGCGCCATGATGGGTTCTTTTTCTTTTGTTTTTTTTAATTCCGAAACCTCTAGTCGAACAAAAGTGCTAACATTGGAATCTCCAATCAGAGGAAACACATGTACCATCTTATCTCCTTTAAGGAAACGCAGCATGGCGTTGGTCCGGAGCATCGCGGGACATGCTGCGTCCTGAATTCTATATTTTTCTCTTATCCGTTGATGTCGCCACGCTTCCTGCGTAAGATGCAACTACATGGGACGTGACACGCGTGTCTTCCAACTTTCGGAGGGGGAAAAATATCGCGCAGGATTGCGGAAACGTGGTCAAAAGCGGCCGGCATGTTGTCTCACTATATGAAAAACAGCGAAATGTCCGCGTAGACTTTGTCCCCAAATGTCTTACCTGTGCCTTTACGACGATTTTGTTCGGGAATATTGCAAACAAAATGGGAACAATTCTGTGAGATGCTCATTCCTGGAATAGTCGCGATGTGCGCCCATACGTGTGAGCTGAGGCACCATTGTGCTGTCAGCTGAACGTCCGACTGGCTAATAATTTAGTATGCACCTTAGAACCAATTAAAGACCCACCGTGGCTATGGCATTGTACTGCGAAGCACAAGGTCGCGGGTTTGAATCCCGGCCGTGAAGGCCGCATTTCGATGTGAGCGAAATTCAAGAACGCTCTTCTACCGTGCATTTGGGTGCTTGGTAAAGAACCCTAGGTGGTCGAAATTAATCCGGAATCATCCTCCGCGGAGTGCCTCATAATGAAATCGTAGTTTTTGGCACGCAATGGCCCAGGATTCAGTTTACTATTTATAACTGAATAAAGCAGTCACAGTCTGCAGATGATACGTTTCCCAAGTATCACGACGCCTAGAAGTTTTTATAAATGCGTAAGCATTTCTATGCCTACCCAACGAGAATCCTGTCCGTCACGTAAGACGAATGCGCACACTTTTGGCTGCAACGGAGAGAGCGACGTCCCTGACGGTATGTCCGCAATCCGCCGATGTCGCTTGCGTTCGATGTCTATAGAGTTTGCTCGGCGGCGTGGCAAGCAACATTCGCCCGCCATCCCCACTTGCGATTCTTCGAAATTAAATTGTTTCAAAATTACATCTGTCCGTTACGTAAGACAATGAATGGCGCGTACCCCCGTAAATGCGGCCTCCCCATTACGACGAAAGAAGAGAAGTCGAATTCTACGCTGGAATGATCAGCGGCAACGGAGCCCCCTGCGAAAGAAGACGACGACGCTCAAGCCATTGCTGATGATGATAGTTTTCTATGGTACAGGCGATTTCGCTAGCCATATAGAGCTTCGCTTGAAAAACATCAAGAACGAGTTTCCGCGAATAGTCCGCAAGTCGTGACACATAAGCCACAAGTTCACAAACCAACACAGATCGCGAACAAGGTTCCCGTGGGAACGCCAAGTGCTTAATGATTTCTCACCTTGGCGAGCGTCTGCCCCGTTTCATGGCGATCATTTCCAACCAGACGACATTTCGTCAGACTCTAGAAATTGTTTTCACGAGAAGCAATTCGCACTCCTTTAACTTGTAAATATTTCAAGAGATGTTACAGGTCTCCTGTAAGTGATACAGGTGACACTCGCATAAGTGACACTAAAGTATCTCCCATAAGTGACACTAAAGAGAAAAATAAATCGACCTGCATTAGTGAATCACAGTTTTGCAATACTAAAGTGTGGCTCTGATCGAGAGAGGAGGACTGATAAACCAGAATACACGCAAGAAGGAAAGACAAAGTGGCGACGCCTCATCGAGTCATACTTTGTCGTGTAATCTCAGGCATACTTTATCAATGTAGTCTCATATTGCGCTTTTTTTTTCTTTTTGTATGTAGGAATAATAAGTTGAGCTGTACTTGTAAATTACACTTCTTCAATAGCAAAATGGAAGGTTTGGCAACAGTGGTAAGCCAAAAATCGTGCAGAAGCGATAGAGGGGAGGATAGGCGAGGTCTTGAAGTTCTAGCAACAGCTCGTCGATGACGTCGTGAGTTTGGACAGGATGTGCTCGGTCTCTTGTTAAATGTTTATGGCTCATTTCTTGCACATATTTATCAATAAACATTTTCCTTCCAAAAACAAGGCGTATACATCGCATTCTAAAAGAACCAATGACTCAACATAGGAAGTTTCGAGAAGTTTGACAGCGCGAGAACACCACTGGCAGAAAAATAAGAAAATATTTCGAAATGTGTGACTATAAGCACTGACGTCCCAGCGCTGACGTTCGAGAAAATTGGGAACTTAACCTTAATTTTCTTCAGTAATAATGAACCTTTTTCCTCCAAATGAATGAAAGTAGAATATTGTGAGAATGCGGAGAATGCGTGGCTCTAAGCTGATTTAGTTTGCTCGTTAGGGTCATTTTAAACGAGTTACTTACTTTCCAAACACCTTGTAGCGATTAGGGTCTACCGTGACTCGATATACACTTCATTTCGATTATTTCTTGTTATTTTGTTTTCTTTTCTTTTTTTCCTTACAGGATTGGCACGCAGCACAGGCCATCAGCGTCAGACGTCGTCTGCTCCAATTTTTCAGACATGCACTGGTGCAGACGACCACTGCAAAGCCACCCATTACAGACGAGTCTGTCGCCTTCGTGACAACGATATCTCGGATTTGCACTTCGCAAGAGACCTCCTTGAGAGCACTGGGGGAATTGACGAAAGATCGATGCTTCTTCGCGACTATCCGCTCGTCTCGTGGGTGGCCCACGCTTCAGACAAAATGCCAAAAAAAAAGAAAGACGGAAGGGAAAAAAGGACAAACGGTGGGTCTGAGGACAGACGTGGAAATGGAAGCTAAGCTTCCAAATGAGGAGAAAGGGGGCGCTGCAGTCCTTACGTTGAGCTTCCTTCGCGCAAGCTCCATCCACGGGTCCCTAAAAAATTCGGGCGCCTCGCCACTCTGGGCTAAAATCTAAAGTGGCCTCCTCAGTCAAATGCTACGCAGGCACGTTAGCGTAACAAATTGGCAGGCGCCGCTCTAACTGCGGCTCGTAAATCAGTCGCCGCCATCTTTGCCGCGGCGTCACTTTGCCTCCCCGCTCTCGCTTTCCGTATTCCTGCTCCCCCCTGTCTCCTCTTTCTTTTGTCTTTTATCTTTTCTTTCTTTAAGAAAGGTCATCACTCTTTGAGGCATCGCGCGCTCAGGGACAAAAGCCAGGAGCTCGTCGCGTCCGAGACTTTGTTCTTCTTTTCTTTCTTCGACGAGCCATCAAGTCAAATCTAGCCGAGCTAAGCCAGGGGTCGAGACCTAGGGAAGAGGTCGTCGCAGCGTCGAGGCGCTTAGCGGCGGCTAGAGGCGTGATGGTGGCTTGATGGCGTCTTCAGGCACGACGTCTGCTTTAAACGTCTGCTTCGTAGCAGACAACGCACTCGCACTCACGGTGCCTCTTATCTACCGCGGTTGGCGCCGCTAAAATTCTCAAGGGGCGCTGGGCTCGCCCGAGACCTGTGAAAGCATCACGTGCGGTGTGTTTCTCGCCGACTGCTGCAAAATTGCGCCAAACAACGAAGCAGAAGCAAATATGCTGTCTAATTTTGGCCGGTAGGTCGTCTGTCTGTTATACCTGCCCGAAATTTGGACTGCGTGACCGTTATAGGGCTGATTTGGTGTGAGCAGGAACGGCAGTTATCGGGATGTATGAAGTGATGACAAACGACAACATAGGTACGTAACTACACGAAACAAAACCTAGAATATGCACACAAATGCGCCTGGTTTTCAGGCTACTATTGAACGGCTTGTGTACTGGCGGAGTCGGTGGACGCTTTACAATATATATGGTTCTATTATTCACTGCCGTGTCAAAAGAAAAAGATGGACAACGTCATAGTTGACGATGCGAGGTGTAACAGCGGGGAAGCAAACCCATCAAGCGCCCTGCTCTTGTTCTCTTCTGCTACCTCTCCCACAATCCCTACTCGCGCGAAAAAAAGAGCGCGGCGCAGGCACCTAACGCCCCCTGAACGTAACGACGCGTAACCGCCACCGGTAGCGGGGCCTCTGCGTTATGCAACATGAAGGAGAGAGATGCAGAGAAGGTACAGAGAAGTTCAACTAGGCGCGTTTTCGGTTTGCTACCCTACATAGTGGGAAGAGGATTTCAGAAATTCGCTGTGCTCTCAGTGACCGATTGCGGCCGTGACAGATAGCTGCACGTGTGCCTGCTGCTTGAGCTTCGGTTCCTATTTTCCCCTCCTTTCTTTCTTTTTCACATACCGTAAAGAAAGGAGCATAACATATATAGGGTGTCTCAGCTAATGTTAGCTAAACTGCTAAAAGGAGAAAAAATGATTAAGAAAGCAAAACACGGTGCAAGTTACGATTTTCAGACCTACGGCGTTCGGTCATATTGTCACGAATGAAGAATGGATTTATTTGCTGTGAAAATGGCAGAGAAGACATGGGACGGTCCGAAACAGCCGATCACCCAAAAAACCTCGCGCCGCTTCTACTTCCTCTTCTACGCTCCTCCTGTGCGGCGTTACAACATGAACACCGATGGTCTTATTATAGTGCACTATCGTTCGGAATCTTCTCCTTTTCTCTGAACAGCTTGGCTAACGTTAGCTGGGACGCATGGCAAATAGTAAGGAGACACGGGCAACCAGCGCTGAAACTTCCCGTGCTCTCAGAAATAATTAAATCAACTAAATTGTGGGGTTTTATGTGCCGAAACCATCATATGGTTTAAGCTTTCAGGAGCCCTTTGGTAAAGTATACTGAAGGCAGTGTTTACCAAATTTACAATGAACGTTGCCTGGTAGAGCATTCAGGTCGGCACCATGCTGGCGGCAAGCCTTGTAAACTGCCGTGTAACATTCAAACATGTAAACTGCCGCATACTTTAGTCGTCTCTGCGAAGACTCCAGCACAGTCTAAAAATTATCGAATCCTTGCAGGCGTCTATAGCAGTTAGCTCAACATGCATTTTCTGTGTCTATACTTCGCGTTACGCCGACGGCTGCCGTCATATTGTAACATATCGTTTCTTATCGTGTCGTCGTCAGATTAGTTTGTATGTTACATGCAAATTGTGTAACAGGAAAGTCAGGACAGTAAGTTGCAAACTGGATCAAGCGGAATAATTCCACTCCAGATAAAGAACATTATTAGCCACAAAACTTGCATACTTAGCTTGTAGTCGTCTCTAAAGCTTATAAATCATCAGAAGAGATCTCCATCCCTGCTGACCGGCGCAACAATGCCATTGCACGTTCTCCTTAAATTTGCTTCTATTTGCTGCTGCCATTATCCATCATAAGAATCCTTGCAGGAATCGGCTGATTACGATATAGAGAAATAGAGACAGTTAGCACCAGTAGAGCAACATGCATCGAGTTCTGTGCAAAATCTATACTTCGCAATGTCATACATAGCATCCTGATGGATTGACGAAGATAACAAAATATTGAACAAAAGTGGCGAAAGAACTGATCACGCCTATACGTATCCGTGTCACCCCACCTTGAAACAAAAAAATTCTCTATCGTTTGTATCCAGGCTACTATCGTGAGAAATCGTCGTCAGATTCATTTTGTATGTACACTCAGCTTCACCCTCGTCGCGTGGCTATGAAAAACACAACTTTGTCCACAAGAGGCACTGGGAACCGAGCTCAATAAACCCAGTGGCAATGCATATAATGTTCCCCAAACGGAACAAAGCAAATCGCAAAATGTTGATTGTGTTGCTCAGAAACACCGAATCGATGAACGTTTGGGGAAACAGCCTTACTAATAGCGTAAGAGATGCTCAGGTACACCAGTTGCCGGCCAAGTAGGCCAGATTAACCCGCATATGATGTAACACCAGCTGACCACCGCCATCTGTTGGAAGCTGGACGCGCTATTCACTGCGCTACCGCGCAGCTATTGTGGTTGATAGCTTGTGCGATGTGTTGTGCGTCACACAGATTCCGAGAGTGGCGGCGTCCGCTCATATAGGGTGTCCCAGCTAAAGTTAGCCAAGCACTTCACCGAAAAAAAATATTTATATATATTAAAAACACGGTGCAAGATACAATTTTAGGACCTACAGTGTTCGGTAGTCAGACCTTTGACAACCAAACACCGTAGGTTTTATAATTGTATCTTGCACCGTATTTTCTTAAATGCCACTTTTTTAGAGCGCGGCCGTTCCTGCGTCGACGTCGGCGTTGTCCCTCGGAGTAACCGAGCGAACGAGCACAGCGAAGAATGAAAGAGCGAACGCGGAGCGCGGCGGGCGATGAAAAACGGCGATAGCGAAGACAGCGCGAGGAGGAAAGCGGAGGAGGAGGGTGTGGCGAAAGCGTGAGAAAAAAAAGCGTAGTGCTGCGCAAGACGGGCGACGACCGCTACGAGATGGCGCCAGAGAAGAGCGCCGTCGTCTGTTCACCGATGGCATGCGGCGAGCGCGTCCAACGATACCATATATGGAAACAAAGCGCTGCATGAGCGGAGGTCTTTCTGCGGCGGCTGCTGTGAATCGCTCCCATGCGTTACCCACGCGCTGCCTCTCGCGTTCTCCCGATTAGCGAGGCAGTTGCGCCACACTTCGCTTCGTTTGCAGCGCGCCGCCCGCGACAGATTATCCGCGCCAGCCAGTATATCGCGAAATGAAAACACGTATAGAGAGCTGTGCTCAAATTTCGCATTATAGGTAGTATCGTAATGGTAATCTTTTTTTTTCGTTGAATAGCTTGGCGAACGTTAGCTGGGTCAACAGGCTATACTTAGGAGGCCAGAACAAAACAAAAGCTTAGCTGACTTCATCGGTCCCTCCGGCTCAGAACTCATGTACTGCGATAGCAGCTGGCTCTCAAAGCGAACATCGCCATATTTTCAAGAACAAACTTACATGTGGGATGAACACAATATCATCTTCGTTATATCACAAGAAGATGACGGCCACCCACCAGATCACTCGCAAACGGAAGCAAAAATAAGAATTGAAAGATGCCATATGCAGCAGAACTTGCAACCGATGAACACTATCCATAAAATGACTCAGCCGTTGCGTAACAGTCATGCTGAGGCGACTATAAGTACAGGGACGACCTGGACGCCGGTTCTACAGCTGCGTTTCCAGCACAAGATACTCGGCATCGCAGAGACAGGTCACTGCCCTCAATGCAAAACACGCGTGTGGCCACCGCTGAGCTAACGTATAAGCTCACCGATTTCAACCTGACCGCCTAGACCATTATAGTATCACCCCAAGCGACCACCGGACGAGGCCAAGATTGCATTGTACATCACCTTAACCAGTGTCGACCAGGTACAAGACTCCAGGATGTCACCCGATTGAGTATATAGCCTCTTATCCTTATAACCATTTTATCCTCCGTCCACGGATGACTCCCGTCAAGAGTAGACTCCCGTATCTACAAGATTTCAACAAATACATCTGTCTACCTCTCTAAGTCCTCGCATACTATTATGCGGACGAAGAAGATATTGTATGTGCGTCGCAAAGAAGTATGCGCTATAGTTGTTCTTGAAAAGATGGCGATGTAAGAGCTGTAAGAGCTTGCTGCTTTCGCATTAAATGAGTTCCTGCAGAGCCGGACGGATCACTAAAAGCCAGCTAAGTTCTCCTTTTCTTATGTTTAAAATCTAGCTCCGCGTCTTGGGTATCAGCTTACAGTCGCAGTCGGTTTCGATCCAGATATATACGGTATATAATCGCTCTAAATCGAGTAGCGGCTATGAACAGCTAGGAGTATACTGTAGAACGGCTGTTCTTTCATTGAGACACTTACGTTGCGCCGGATCATATCAACCTGCTTTTCAAATGAAGCATATGCAGCCTCAGGGATAAAACTGAGCCACGTGTGGAAGGGCATCGGACAGTTTATGACTTGTTCTTTAGTAGTGCACTCATCTCGTTTCACTACAGGTCCACTGCGATAACAGAGGAACAACGCGTGTATGTAGATTTTTATCGAAAGAGAGAAAAAAAAAAGAAAGAATACCCCAGTCCGTTTGCAATCGCCCGCACTGTACACGAAAACCTAACGAACGCGTCCCTTGTCTATAATGCGTCGTCCCACGTCTTGCTTCACGTCTTGCAGATCAGTGCGTCTAACACACGAGTGCAATGAAGCCAGATATTGCAGTTAAGTGCTGATTGCGAAGCCTCATTTCCGTCTATATAAACACGCGCTATAGATCGAAATACCCGACTGCTAACATATGCGCGATCAACCCGATCTAACGCGAGTACCGCCTTTCCTTTTTTTCCAGTTTTTTTTTTAACTGGTAACGTTTCATTTAAAGAGGGCGAGGAAGTTAGAAGTTTGAGATAAGTCGATGCGATTAGGTTTCGGTTAACGAAGCAGCGCCCCGCCTTCATTTGCATAGCGCGGGCACACGAAGTTGGAGAACAACTCTCGGGCATAATGTTATGCAGAAACCATCCATCGGCCTCTTTCTCTTAATAATTAGCATCGACCGCAATTTGCATCACGAGGAAGGCGCATAAACACGCGCTTTTCATTAGAGCGATAGAAAAGGGCGGCAGGAAGCACAGACGCACGCATTAAAGGATGATTGGGAAGGTAAATGTATATATACATATACGACGCGTATGCCATTTCCAACCATCATTGCTGCGCCAACTTGACGCAAAGCAGGCGTGTGTGTTTGAGTAGTTTGACGCATGTGTACTTGAACAGGGAGGCAATAAAAGCCGAAGATAGGTACGAATTAATTCATGCGGGGGTTGTCTCTATGCAGTCGGCGTCAAAAGTTTACAGACTACGGGAGTTGAGAAAAATCTTAATATTTCTGCAGCCTGGGCATGCAGCTCGGTATTCAGGGTCCGCATTCACAGAAATGCTCTTACGCTACGAGTCGTTCCTAAGATAAAGGTTTAGCCAATCATGATGCTGGACATGCTATGTACACGTTATGTACCCTGAGTACCTGAGGCGGTCTGCCAATGGCACAGAGCTCTTACGAACGAGTGATCTCAGTGCATTCGACTCCACAATTCCAGCCTCAGGTACTAGTATATGCGAACAACATAGTGAACTCTTCTGTTGCGCGAACATTTATTTATATTGCAGTTAAGACTTAGTACGTGAATGTTCGTCCATGTGTTTATTAGTCCAGTTTTGTGATTGTTGACAACTTTCCGACGACAACTATCATGTAAGAGAAGAGGAGTAGCCGGCGCCACATATAGGCACCAACCTCTCCTTAAATACATTTATTAAAAAAAAACACAGCGTTGCATGGTTTCATCGGTTACTGCCAGAAACTGCTTCAAAATTCAACGTTTTATTGGACCTACCGTTCCATAAACTTATGACGCCGACTTTACATACGTATAATGAGACAGGAAAAAAAGAAAGCGGCAAAGAAGGGATTGGGGAAAAAAAAAGAGCACTACTGTCATAGCAGACATATTGATATATTGCATATTGTTTTGTAATCGGTGACTTACATAACTCACCTTGGTCGACCATTTGCTATAGCTATTAGAAGCTTTCTTCACTGCCATGCGCGTCACTGCCTCTGGAATGGTATGGCTTCCGTGCTGGTTCTTTCGCTTAAGGCTGGTGTCGGGCTTTCCGATGATCATCGAGCCAACGTCTACGAACGTTGGATTGAGCGTTGGCGCCATGGAGAGCAGGAGAGGTCCATGATCATCGGGGCTTTCTTTCCAATTCAGCATGAGGTGCTCACACCGGCAGTATAAATGTCGAGCATAAAGAGATGGCATATAGTTGGGCCGATAAAAGAGGTTCATAAGACATATATGAAGACGCTTTGAAAAGTAATGTCTGACGCAAAATTTGGAAGTAATATTGCTGGCGAGGGATTATGGTGTTCTACAGAGCAATGGTAGATAAAGATCAGAGAGCTCCGCCGCGTGTATTTTAGAGCTTAATGTACTGCACAGATCAAAGCGTTAAACTATACAGGACTTTCAAAAATACGTTGATGCGTCATGTTGTTTGTTAACAGCAGCGTCACACGGGCAGTTTCAATCACGATCGATCGCCATGTGAGTGCTCCGTAAGACAGATGTACTTGAAGCCGATATATGTAGATGTATGATATATAAAAGCTGGAGGACTTTAGTTATACGAGCTAAATAATATGCTCAGTTTAACACTTTCAAGCGTCATGAGTAGATGCACGTCACACTCAATGCAGGCAGAGTGCCGGTACCCATATCATTTATGAACATGCCGGGCTTTAATTTTGAGCGCTATGTTCGCTAGCGCTTCGTGCTCCAATCTCATTCGCCAAGTTGCACCGTAGGTCAAGCTCAATAACGGTTGAGCGCTGGTATGCGCACTCACTGTTTGAGCACGATTGACTCAAATCTTTCTATAACCTATATTCGTAGTTGCTTCTTGCTTCTATCGCGTTCGAAAAGTTTCGATGCAGGTCGGGCTCAATGTGGACCGATCGCTCGCACACGTGTCGTTTTCGAACACCACTTGACCTCTTCAACCTTGGGATATTCGCGCAGGCTTCGTGCTTCGATCGCGCCTGCGTGCAGATCCAGCGCTGGTACACGTCATTTCCAAGCCTCCTTGACATCCTTCATGTTATGCTGGCGCACTCTTTCTTGCTTCTGTCTCATTGGAAAAGTTCCAATGGCAGATGGAGCTCAACTAAATACGAAAGAACCCACGTGATAGTGATAGATGAGAGTGCTGTATCTGTAGCAAGTGCTGCAACACGTGAGCTCCTCCTGGCACGGCCACAAAACTGCGCGTATAGCGCGACGCATCGTTCTTGTTGGTTTTTTGTTCATTACGCATGATGGTAATATGGGAAGGTCGGCTACATGAGAGGAAGCTATAGATATATTCCAAGGCTCATCGATGCAATGTTGAGTGCGAAGAAGGAGGGTGATTGTAGGACCAAACAAAAATAAATACAAAAATAAACACTACCAACATGATCGTGAACGTCATTAGCAATTACATTAAGTCCGCAGGAAAGTTTCGCAGAGCTTTGCACGGAAAGCTGAATGTTTTAAACATAAAGAAACTTCCAGGTGCACGAAAAGCTTGATGAAGCCACGCAAGCAAAGAAGAGGTAAAGGCATGGCCGCACTATGCATAGCGGTGAAAAGAGCGCGGAAGACTACTGGCGGAAAAACCCGCTAGCAATTGCAAATATTGGTGCTGTGTGCATCAGTGCCACCTCTGTTTTAATTAGGAAAGCGGAATTCGGGTATATTAGATAACATTCTTCGAGCGCACTTGGTGGCCTTCACTGTGCGCATTCCTGACAATATGGTCGAAAATTTTCTTTTTGACGTCGTCGTCGTCGTCGTCATCATCAGCGTATATTTATGTCCACAGCAGGACGAAGGCCTCTCCCTGCGATCTCCAACTACCCCTGCCTTGCGCTAGCTGATTGCAACTTGCGCCTGCAAATTTCCTACCTTCATCACCTCTCCTAGTTTTCTGCCGTCCTCGACCGCGCTTCCCTTCTCTTGGTATTCATTGTGTAACTCTAATGGTCCACCAGTTATCCCTCCTACGCATTACATGGCCTGCCCGGCTCAATTTTTTGTGTTAATGTCAATTAGAGTTTCGGCTATCCCCATTTGCTCTCTGTCTCTTATCCCCATTTGCTCTTCCCGTCTCTTAAAGTTAGGCCTAACATGTTTCTTTCCATCTGTCTTTGTGCGGTCCTTAACTTGTTCTCGAGCTTCTTTGTTAACCTGCAAGGTCCTGCTCCATATGTTAGCACCGATAGAATGCAATGATTGTACACTTTTCTTTTCAACGACAGTGGTATGCTCCCAGTCAGGATTTGTCGATACCTGCCGTATGCACTCCAACCCAATTTTATTCTTCCGTAAATTTCCTTCTCATGATCAGGGCCCCCAGTGAGTAATTGACCTATATAAACGTACTCCTTTACAGACTCTAGAGGCTGACTGGCGATCCTGAATTCTTGTTCCCTTGCTAGGCTATTGAACATTATCTTTGTCTTCTGCATATTAATCTTCAACCTCACTCCGACTCTTTCTCGGTTAAGGTCCTCAATCATTTCCTGTAATTCGTCCCCATTGTTGCTGAATTGGACAATGTCATCTGCAAAACGAAGGTTGCTGAGATATTCGCCGTTGTTCCTCACTCCTAAGCCTTCCCAGTCTAAGAGCTTGAATACTTCTTCTAAGCATGCAATGAATAGCATTGGAGAGATTGCGTCTCCTTGCCTGACCCCTTTCTTGATAGATATATTTCTACTTTTCTTGTGGAGAACCAAGGTTGCTGTGCAATACTTGTAGATATTTGCCAATATATTCACGTATGTATCCTGTACTCCTTGGTTGCGTAATGCCTCTATGACTGCTGGTATCTCTACTGAATCAAATACTTTTTCATAATCTATGAAAGCCATATAGAGAGGTTGATTGTACTCCGCAGATTTCTCCATTACCTGGTTGATGACATGGATATGATCCATCGTAGAATATCCCTTCCTGAAGCCAGCCTGTTCTCTCGGAGTCTTGGTTGGCTTGAGTCAAGGGTGAATATTTTATACAATACCAAAAGCAAGCTAACAGGCCTATAATTCTACAGTTCTTTAACGTCTCCCTTCTTATGGATTAGTATAATGTTGGCATTCTTTCAGTTATCTGGTACACTTTAAGTCGTGAGGCATTGCGTATAGAGGGCGGCAAGCTTTTCAAGCATGATATCTTCTCCACCTTTTATTAAATCGACTGTTATTCCATCTTCTCCAGCAGCTTTTCCCCGGGTCATGTCTTGCAAGGCCCTTCTAACTTGATCGCTAGTTATAGAAGGAACCCCTGTATCCTGTTGATCACTACTTCGAATGAAAGTAGCTTGGCTGCTCTGGGCACTGTACAGGTCAGTATAGAATTCTTCCTCTGCTTTTACTATCTCATCGAAATTACTGATGATATTACCATGCTTATCTTTCAGTGCATACATCTTGCCTTGTCATATGCCAGGTTTTCTTCTCACTGATTTCATGCGGCGTCCATATTTTGCGGCTTGCTCAATCTTTCCCACGTTGTAATTTCGCATATCCCTTATCTTCGTCATGTCGATCAGTTTTGACAGTTCAGAGAATTCTATCTGATCTCTTGAGTTCGACACTTTCATGTTTTGCCGTTTCTTTATTAGGTCCTTTGTTACTTGGGAGAGCTTACCTACTGGTGGCCCTTGGTGCCTTACCTCCCACTTCAATTGCTGCTTCTTAGATCAGCCTAGTTACGGTTTTATTCATTAGCTTTATCTCATCTTCATCTTTCTGTTCTAAAGCTGCATACTTGTTTGCGTCCACCAGCCTGAATTGGTCTGCTTTCACCCTTACTGCGTCTAGGATGGCCTGTTTCTTCTTGACTAATTTTACTCTTTCTCTCTTCAAATTGAGACAAATCCTAGACCTCACTAACCTATGGTCACTGCACTTTACCCTAACGAACACATCACGCACTATGCTGGGATCGGCATGCAGATCCCAGCATAGGGCAGTTTTGACGGGCTGCCTTGTAAACAAAAATCAGTTGCAAGGGAGCATTTGTCCTGTATCCGTCAAATATTATGGTCGTTCATATATAGCCTATATGTATGTACATCAACTCGCCTAATAACGCTCATTACTAAAACATGATGATAGCTGCGACATACTACACGAAAACTGCATGAAATAAACTTAAATAGCTATAGAGCTGTCAGACTCGTACCAGATACGTCGGTGCGCACCAGGTGGTGATAATTACTACACATATTTCGACTATGTATTTTCTCGGTGCACTCGTAGTTCGAGCTCACTGTGGTGCACTGCAGCCATTGGGTATCGAACTTAACGTACAAGCATGCCACGGCGGCAATGCTTAATTAGTTTGGAGCTATTCGGCGACCAATCTCCATGCATGACAATTAGTGTGGAGTCTTGGGCGACGTAAATGCCAGAGGCCCGAATCACATTGACTTTGACAGAGAACGAGAGAGCTTACTTCATTTCTTAGCTATACCCTTAGTCCGAATCGTCGCCGTCGGAGTCGAGCTGAGCCACCTGTCTTGGTGGTGAGTGCATTTGCCTGGACGTATACTTTTCCAAGAGCAAATATATAGATATTTTCATTGAGTTTCTATTGA
This sequence comes from Dermacentor silvarum, assembly GCF_013339745.2. Taxonomy (NCBI): domain Eukaryota; kingdom Metazoa; phylum Arthropoda; class Arachnida; order Ixodida; family Ixodidae; genus Dermacentor; species Dermacentor silvarum. Next base: position 47,443,497 of record NC_051161.1, on the reverse strand, counting down.
TTTTAGGTTGCCCTCAATATAAGGTCAGTTGAGATGTAATTGAATATCGGTCTCTTCATTTTTTAGGGTATTGATGAGTTTGGTGCAAGCCACCAGCCACTAAACTGGGTGGCGCAGTTCTTGCGGTGAAGCACTCCAGCTCTGCCAGGGTAAGGAAGGGAAGATAGGATGTTCGCGCGAATTAAAAAAAATGTGGAAAAGAGAGTGCTTCAGTAAATTCACCACATACTACACAGGCTGTACGCTCTATTAATCCCATATATAGACACCAACTCTTACACTACCCAGTGATTCTATCCAACACCAGCATTCAGTGGCAAACCAGCATTCATCGAGCTCGCCCAAACATAAGGAACGCAATACCGGAACGCCAGTTAAATTCTTGACCGGATAACTTCGCGTGTAGCTTTAACGACTTGAGAGCAGTCTCCTGCGGCTTCCTGCAGAAACATCGCCTCTGCACTGACAGACTTGAGCACGGAGGAATGAAAAGAAACTAGTATAGGGAGCGCGACGTCGGCATTCAGCCTTTGTAAGGCAGCCTTCTCTGACTTCGTTCGCTCCTATAACTTTCACATGGAGAGTCACGGGAAATGCGCTCATCACGCGTTGAATCCTGGGAACAACGCACTGTATACGGGGCATGGCTCCTGCATAGTGTACTTTAGTTCGTGGTAGATTTCAGTACCGCTGGTCGCCGGTGTTCTCGTCTATTTCTGCAGCCCTTGCCGCTGGCTTTCTGTTCGCCGTAACTGGTGCTTTTAGTTCCCGGTATCGATAAATGTCTAGAGGTGTGCGAATATCATTTTTTGAGACCGAATCTTATACGAATCGAATAGTGCGAGCAGCGAATTGAATCGAATACTTTTCGAATAGTTTTCGCATAATGATCACAATTAGTATAAAACGGTGTTGGTATCGCAGTATTCTTAGGCAGGAAGTTTCTGTCATTACATAATACATTACGAAGCGTTGTTTATTAAAAGAACAAATGGAGCATTAGAAGCAAACAAGTAGTTTCTTCGCATGCACAGTGCTCATCAGAGAGCGCGAATGATCGCTGTACAGCCTATAAGTATCACTATACCTAAGTGACATAATCTGCTCCACTACGCAAGTTCTCATGTTTTAGGTGTATATACTATGCCCAAGGGGGTGAAAATTTACAGTATACTTTTATGGCGCTAGCACCTATAGCGACATTATGTTTAGAAAAGAGCACACCGGAAGTCGGCCTCAGGCAACCGGAAGTTGAGGTGTCTCCGAAGCCGTGAAAATAATAAAAACCCATCTAAATGGAGGTAATGGTTCAAGTCAAGAGCTGTGTAGCAGTGGCGCACCAAAGGGGGGGGGGGGGGGGGAGGGGGGAGGTTGTAAACCCCCCCCCCCCCCCCCAGCGCGTCCGGCCCCACCACTCCAACGTCTACCTTCAGTGCTCTGTTGACATTGCCATTACAATTCAGGAGGTGGCTTGAGGTCGAATTTGCCTGAGTAACAAAAACACTTTATCATTGTCTTGTATTTATTCAACCACTCTTACGTTACTTTGAGTAAAACGCTGAAGAACTAAACATAGCTAACATCCTTGGTGTCATTATCATTATAATTATTAGGCCTTTTATTTGTTTTATTGGATTCCTCTGGCGAAAGCAAGAAAATTGCATTTTATGCGCAAAGTGCTCCCCCCCCCCCCCCCCCCCCCCCTGGCAGAGATCCTGGGTGCGCTACTGTATAGGAGCATAAGTTTAGTTAAGGAAAGGGCCATATAACCGTCAAGTCTTTCTCATCATTATGATGATTAACTATCCTCATCAGCAATGCCTCGATAATAGTCTTCTTCTTCCACAGCTGGCTCGTTGGCGCGAAACCGTGCGAACGCGCTCGTGACATTGCTCACGCGTTCGTCGTCGTCTTCTTCCACAGCAGGCTCCGTTGGCGCTCATCATTCCAGCCTAGAATTTCGCTTCTCTTCTGTCGTCGTAATGGAGAGGCCGCGTTTATAGGGGTATGAGCCATTGCTTAAGGGGGTATGAGCCATTCATTGTCCTAACGCGCGCTCCGCCGGCGCGTTAGGACATGTTGTCAGTTGCTCCTCAGGGTGTGGTAGGAGAACGAAGGAAGTGCGTTAACCCAAGGTCTACGGGGGCTAGCGCCATTAAAAACACTTAAAGGGAACATTAAGGTCACCTAAACATTTTCTCCAATTTCGTGTTTACTTGGGCGCTGTTGACGTTTCAATATATTTGAAAAGTATTCGCATTTACGAATAGTGACTACGATTCGAAGACCGAATCGAGTAACACACTAATCGATTCGTTATTCGAAAGTTTCGAGCATTCGCACTCCCTAGAATAAATGTCGTTGCCACTGCAGCGGTAACGCTTGCTCCGTAGGGAGATTGTCACGTGACGCTCGCTCTAGGGTGGACATGTGGACCGCATCGCTTATATAGATGCGCGAAGTGGCGCCAGTTTGGGCGCAACCCTCTTGCGGCAATCCTCGGATCGCGATCGCTCATTCCAATCTCCATGCGTTTCTCACTCACCACCGGAAAGATATCCTTCTCTAACGACGTTGACAAAGTGGTGCCTCCACGATGTCGCATTGAAAAGTGCCCGAGAGTCGAGAGTACGAATTCAAAAAGAAGAAAGAAAGAAAGTGATGCATTGAGCGAAAGTAACGGATAAATTTTGTGAATGAACGCGTCCGCAATGCGGAGAGTCACCAACGACCGAGCAGAAAGGAGTGCTTGGCCGGTTGAGCGGGCGATCACTCTTGCGTTGATCGCTGGCATCTCGCGTCGACAGGCATATCCATTCAGGGAAGCCGAAAGACCAGCCAAGCGTAAGCTCTCGATAAGCGACGTAGTTTCAGACGTGCGTACGCTGCAACCAAGGCAGCCAGCGAGGCGCGAAGCTTAACCTTCACGCATGCAGAAAAATATGTGACGCGCCAACGCGTCAGACAAAGCATAGCGGTTTATATTAAAGCTTTTGCGCACGCTTTTGTACGGACGAGAGAGTATAAAGTGCGGAATTTAGAGTTTTTGCTGCGCGAAAGCGGTACGCAATTAGCATTGAACCTTTCTTTTCCTTTCGTCAATTAGGTTACAGGCAAGCAAAAGTTCTCGCAACTATAAAAGTGAAAAGCTGATGAAGCGTTGTGTCCAATCAGGGGCCGTATTCTGAAACCATCCACTTCGGCGATAGTTTGCCTTTCGCCTTCAGGTGCGCGCTGATTGGCTGGTTGGGCAAAATTGAATGACGTCGGGCATAAGGAGCCAATCAGCTCATCCAATTTTGCTGAAACATCCAATCAGCGCGCGCCTGAAAGCGAAAGGCGAACTATCGCCGAAGTGGAACGTTTCAGAATACGGCCCCAGTATCGCTTGTATACGCTTAAGTATGCTGTTTCTCGTTGCAAGTAATTCTGTGTTATTTCTACCAGGAGGAATATACTGTGAGGATAGTCAAGTTGTGTGCTTGAAGCAGTGCACCGAGATACTGACCCGTGACAAAATACAGATTTTCTTGCAGGAACTTCCCGCATATACGGTTGGGTAATTAATTGACATGGTCGTACAAGGGGATTCAATAAACATGTATGCTATATAGGTAAACTGATCAAAACAACCTTGCGCTACTGATTATTATATGACGATCGCCATCACGCACGCTATTACCCACCCATCAAGAAGCTCTGGCTCATTCTGCATATATATTTGCGTGCCTGAGTTCTGAATGCACCTCTTTGCATGCAGTTATCTTCATTACCTGCAGTGGTTGGGTTTTATTCTATTAGTGTTTAATTTCACCTATAAAGAAAAAAAATGTATGTCGTGGTGTCATTGGCTGGAGCGATCAATTTTCAGAAAGTGTTAGGTTCAATACTGTTTGTGGTTCTTTCTATAGTTTCTGAACTATTATATTGCAATTTATCATCGTGACAACAACATGATGATGATGATTTTGGTGCGTTTGGAGTGCACGGTTGAAGTGCTTTGTCACGAAGGGCGGCATGAATAGCAGTTCGCAATTTATCTTTCATCGTCGTTACAATGACATCTGGAGGATAATTTTTTGTTGCAAATATGAGGTTTCCCGACGCGATGCAACTAAACAGTTTTGAGGCGGATTGCTAGCTTATACCGCTAATACCCCTTTCCCCCAAGCAACCATTTCAGTGAGTCAGCTAACCAAAATACCCAACCCCACTATACACAAAGAAAGCACGATATGCAGTGAAGGACAACTCGCAGACTTTGTCAAAATAAGACATTCGACTGTGCGAATAACCGCCACTTATACTTTACGAAGGCCAACTTGAGCTTCGTTCTCGTGAACTCGTCATGAGCGGGTCGAGTCGGAACTCGACCTGAATCAGCCTGATCCGACCGTACGTACGCGCATCTGGTTGACCGAGTCAATGCACTCCTGGCAGGCCTGTTGACCGAACTCTCATCGACGCTCACTATAGGCCAAATCTGCTATAGCATTTACATTGACCCGACGACCGGATTTCGAAAATACAAGCCAACTCGACCCTACTTTGTCGAGGCTTTGGTTCTCCCGTTGCCTCCGCACGATTCTGGTTTAATGTGTTGTAGTGGGCCAGTTGGTTATGTGCACATGGTGGAACACGGCGCTGCGAATTCTATAAGAACAAGGATGCTTCATGTGTGCGCGCTTCATTTGTATCTATAGTGTGTCGGTTCTTCGCGTCCTCGTCCTAAGTATATTACTTCGCATCGCAGTGTTCCACCATGCCATAGTTCTTGAATTACCAGGATAGGGAGACGAATCACGCGTCCTCCTTCACCATTCAAAGCTTTTCTTCGCCGATTTGCTACCCTACGCTGGGGAGAGAGGGGAGGTCCGGGAGGTGAAGTGACAGGAAAGTAGAGATAGAGAAAGAAAGGAGCACAGACACACAATCACAGTCGGTCACTGTCACCGCACGGAATAGCAGCACTTGCAGCACTATAAACATCTCACCTTCCCATCTGGTTAACCTCCCTGCCTTTCCTCTTTCTTCTGTCTCTCTCTATCTCTCTCTTCGCCGACAGATACACCGGTGCAACGCGAGGCATCTTGGCCTAAGCAAGTCTCAGAATTGTAGGGACTTTTTCTTCCAACAAGCGTCAGGGTACATTATACGTATTATGGTACTGAAATGTGTGCTTTGTGTTGCTTTTTTTTTTAACACAGCTGCCTTCGCTGAGAGAGTTTGAACAGCATGCTGCAGACTTATTCCACTTAACTATGTGTATTGACTCTTAGGTATACATCTCTTTATTATGAAAGACAGCGCGTCAACTGTGGCTTCCTTCTTACTCTGCCTCTCCAGCGCATACACCGCAAAAAGCGTCTCAAACAAAAACCAGAAAAAAAAAAAAAGACAGCGTAACGCGTTACGTTTCCAACACACGTTTTCGGCGATTCGGTTTCTTTAGACAGGAATTTCTTTAAATGCACCATGCGGCAATGCGTGTCCGGGTATGTATCTTTACCGGATGTATCTGCCCTGTACTGAAGGCACGAGAGAGAGAGAGAGAGAGAGAGAGAAAACTGCTAGCTTGAGAGACACAGGAGAAAAGGCTCATTCGGGCCATTTCGCTCAACATTACCTGCACCTTCGCGACGCTCCGGCACGCACACCAAAGTAGGCGGAGCGTGTGCCGACGAAGGTGGATACAGCCGGATATACACGTGACACTATGCGACCATAATAGTACCGCATGTACACAGCGACATCTACACAGGAGAAAAGGAAACAGATAGCGATGAAACGGACGGAAAATTAAAGAAAGATACAGGGAGATGAACGAGAAATACAAGTGATAATTTATTTTTCTGGCCCACATCGCGGCTTCATCTACACGATAAGAAGATACGTATAGATGTCTTCCCAGAGAGCGGGCATCGACATATCCGTTAACGGTTGCTGCTCACGTCTCTCTATGGCTTCCCCTGTGGTATATTACATCGCTGCATGTATGAGATCTTAGTGCGTGCAGCAAGAAGAGCTCGGGAGATAGCAGGTAGTGCGCATGCGTGCGCCGTTTCAAGTTTTTCGTCGCCCGACGTATGCGACCGCTCCCGGTCGAAACGGCCGCATCGCCGCTGCTACTTGCTGGATCGCTCGTTCTTGGTTCTTTGAGTGCTTGGCCCTATACGTACCGGTACAGCCTTGAACATGATTCTAGACACGGGGGAAAAAAGAAAGAAAGAAAAGAAAAACATGGCTGGGCAGTTTTCCTCCATGACTGAGAGCTTTCTTTATTTCTCTTCGATGAAAGAACAGGAAAGGTGAACTCTATTCGTCAGCAGGCAGAGAGATAGTATACGTGGCCCTTCGCCTCCTGTTTTTTACCCCTCTCGTCTTCCACCGAAACCTTCGATTGCCGAATTTGCATTGTATGCCTATTTTCTGGTCTCTCTCTCTCTCCGTGCTTGGGCCCGCAGAAAGTGCTGCAAGCAAGCACTGCGGCATTCATCACGGCCTTGCGTGGAAGCCTGGTACAACGATCAATTGGTCGCCTGCGCACCGACTCTACTGCTGCTGCTGCAACGCAGAAAAGAGAGGAGAGGGGGAGGGGGAGAGAACCGCGCGATTGCTCGAGTAATGGGCGGGGAGGTCTGTGGTGGCTGTGGAGAGACATTAGAGGGGGGGGGGGGGGGACATGTATGGCCACTACTATACCTGGGCTTTGCTTTCTTTCTTGCGACATGCTGCAGCCAGCGAGCAGCCGCCGCACGTTAATCAAAAACAAGGCTGGAGCGAGAGAAGCCGAAACGGCAGCCTGCGGAAGAAACGAGTACGCAAGAGAAAAAAAAAAGGAAACAACTGAAAAGAAAGAGCAACAGCGAGACCGAATGCTGGATCGTGTCTGCTCCGCGCGTGGCCTCATACAAGCTTCGCCCATCTGACGAACGAGAGGGGCCCCCGCCATTATACGCCCCAGGGGAAGGGCAAATTGCAGGCGCCATGCATGATGCCGAGCATCGCCGTGTGCGCTGCGACGGCTGCGCCCACACGGAACGCGGCGGCACGCTGCAGAACAAAACAGGAAAACAAGAGATGCAAGCGCAGAAACTATAAAGGTATACAAGAAGAGGCGGGCTGGGAAGTTGGAAGTGAGTGGATGGGGAGAGGGGGGCAGTTGTTGTAGTGGACGTGGACTGCTGGCAAGGACTAGGCATAGAAGGGAAGGGAGGTTAGGTAGCATAAGTTTGGAGAAGGTGGGCTCCCTGCCTGCGGCCGCTTCTGTTTTTCTCATCATCTCGCTATACTGCGCTTCGCTGTCCCCCCCCCCCTCCCCCCCCCTTTTTTTTTCTTCGTTTTTGCTTTGCTTTGAACGACGAACGCCGGCGTGGTTCAACACGAAGTGGCGGCGGCAGTTGGCGAAGCAGGAAGGCCGGCGCGCGGGGCCAGCAATGAAGGGGTACTCGACCATTTGGCCCCACCTCCGAGCACTTGGACGAAGAGGAGGGCGGGGGGGTTTAGAGTGTGGCAGGGGAAGGTCTTTGAAGGGAAGGGAGGAGAGGGTGTTCAAAAGATACTATAGGAGGGGTACAGGGGGGGGGGGGGGGGGGTTGCAGTCTGCGTTCTTTCGGTGGTCCCCGGCGCCACAGCAGCGGCAGCTTCGGGTATTCAAGAAGCGAGCTGGTGTGCGCCGAAAACGCGCCTCATGAATGCCTATATCCTCGATGGACCAACGGGCGGCGTCTCCGGCGGCCGCGCCGAATGCCCGAACCGACCAATCGCGGCCCACTTGGTCGCCATTATTGAGATTAAAGAGAGAGAGGGAGAGGATAGACGAGTGAGAGAAGGACGGTAATTTAACTTGATGTTTGCGTTATTTTCCCTAACCCCCAAGGCATGGACCGAGAATGAAATAGAGCAAGGGAAGAGATAGGGCGCCCAATTCGGACGGCTCACCGCGATGCAGTTGCGGACGACGGAGAACGCGCTCGCGCGAGAGGTCTCTCGATGTTTTAATATATACTATGTTTATTAGTATATTTATCTAAAGGCGTATTCGTTTTGATTTTAGATCGAGTGGCAAATTCTCTCCTGCCCGTCCTAACCAAAAGAAACGTGCCGGAGCTGCAGAACGAAGCACGCGCGAGCGCGAACCACGGACCTGTACACATGCCAGTGAAGATGTATAGCGTTGCTTGCGGTGTGGACCGCGTAGAGAGGTATGCAGATAACTTCGGCAACTGTCATCATGGCAGCCCGTGCTGGCGCCTGACGTCTCTCTTAGTTATGTATAACCCTCGTAGTATGCCGATACCGCTTCGTCAGTTTCTAGCATATCATTTTTACTTTCGTTCTGTATATCTTTTTCAAATATTCGGTACAGGTCCCTTTCGCATTTTTCTAGCCTACTCCTTCCTCAGCTTTTCACCTCTGGAATGCTCTCCTGAAGAGATGTATGTGCGAGAACAAAGGTTCGGGGGGTGGGATGCAGAAAAGAAAACCAAAAAGAAATAATAATAAAAAAAAATAAAACTCAGGTGATGAAGGAACACTTTTCCATACCGTAGAGCTTGTAGTTCATCTGGAGCGTGAGCTGCGTGCAGACGACAAAAGTATACATCTGCTGTGTACGCGGATATTTCGTCTGCTGCATACACGTCCTCGAGCTTACAGGGGAGAAATAAAAATAAAATAAAATCACAAACAAAACTAAACGCCGTGATCTCACTACGTACACGTACGTATATATATACGGTTGGCCTGCACACATTCGATCGGCTGGCCCGTATAACGAAGAAGTACGTAACAGAAGCAAGTGCACGGAGCATCGCAGCCTAGAATCACCACCGCGTATGGTATATAAGAAGAAGAAGAAGAAGCCTCCCCCTTCGAATCTGATGGTTGAAGAAAGCTACCCACGACTGGGAGGCGTTCGGAGAACGCAAGCGAAGACGATGGCTGCGACGCGAATCGGGGATGACAGATTTTCCTCGGAGATGTCTGCAGCAGGCAGCTCGCGTTGCGAGCCGATGCCGAGGCCGAACAAGCAGCAGCAGCAGCGGGCGGAGTGGGGGGGTAACGTTTTGCTATCTCCCCGGCATTTTGATTCATGAGAATCGTTTCCGCGTGGCGTTTTCTCCGTCTCTTTTCTTAGCCCATTTATTATTTTTATTTCCGTGTACAGGCACTCGCTTCTGGAATCACCAGAGCAGAAATATTTTCATTTTTGCGTCTGTGATTGGGAGGGGGGGTGGTTCGTTTGTGCGTCTGTCGGTGCGTCGAAGCACGTTCTGGTTCGTTCGTGCGTGCGTCTGCGTGCGTGTGTATTCTAACAGTGTTCACACAGAGCGTAGTACACGTTTCTTTATTTGGTTTTCTCTCTCCTTTCTTTCTTTTTGCCATCGCTATCGCGGTCACGCATGCCGTCTTCGTCGTTAAGTCGCATATGTATGACTTATGAGCGGCGTCAGGCACTTACAAATATTATCTCTCAGAAAGATAAGCGAGACCGATTCCGCAGAGCAGCGGCTCTCGAAACGACTCGGGAAGAAACAGCAGATGCGACATAATTCCTTAATTATACTCGCAGTGTGTATCTCGCAACACAGACGTCTCTGTCAAGACGCGCGTCACTTTCCTGCGTAACGTCTGTCAGCGTAGAACTTAACTACGGAGCAGCATTTTCCGATGATCTCACAAAGGCGTGTACAAAACCACAGACCTCCCTATGCGGCTTGCTCGAACTGCATGGCTTCTGACCTATACACATCGCTGTTAATATATGCATCACTCACTTTTCTCTACGAGTTGGCGCATATATGGCACAATCGGGAAAGGGTGTATCTTGGCTTGCGGTAGGAATACGAGAACGTATTGTATTTATTTCAGATATTGCGACAACAAAGTTGAATATCGGCGAGCCATATATCACAGATCAGTTTTTTTCGAGTGTCAGGCATAAAAATGTAAATGTGTCAGTATTAAAAAATTGTCCACGATTTCCAGGCACGATATAAGGTGTATATCATGCGTCCTCGGAGGCTCCGTGGAACCACGTATGTTTTTCACGCTTTCACGCCATTTCTGTGTGCCGAGAGAATGTATAGCTCCCCTTGGTGGGAGTATGTATACACAGTATATATTACTCTATCTGTGAGCGCTGCGTGTGCATCTTTACCTTCCTCATCGCCACATACTCATCATGACCATGTGGTGCTGTAGTAGTGGGTGGCATTCTCGCTGAAACAGAGACCTGCGGCCTAACCATTGCCTCATAAGTGGTGGCGGTGCTCTTTGGTCACTAAGTCCACTGCCTGTAATTTACGTTCAGTGACATTCATGAGTGAAAAAATATGTGGGAGACATGCCATACTTCAAAGCCGTTTGCTGGCTTTGATTTTCTTTTCTTTGCTTGCTTGCTTTCTCGTTCGTTCATTCGTTCGTCGTTTGCTTCTTTTCCTCTTTCTTTATTTCTTGGAAAAAAGTTCGACGTTAGAAGGCAACAATCGTGAGGCCAGAACAAAGTGCTAAACATGTTCCAAGATGCCTCAGGTTCGGCTACACTGCTCAAGCTGTGGCTTTAACGTTGCTGTTGGAATTGTGCTGCCTTCGAGGATATGCTACCGGAACAAGTGGGGAGCCGAATGGCGCGTACTGATGTTAATTTGCACATAAATATTATCATGTATCCATATAAATCGGTGAGAACGATATATATGCGGCACATGCGTTCGAATAAATTCTGTTGCTCGCCCGAAACAGCTATATATCTTTATATATGAAGCCAGGCAAAGCATAGAGGAAGTTATTTGTAATTTTAATGGAAGTGTAGAATTGATAAATTTAAGGCAAATGCAAGTGATGAAAAAAAAAAAGAACTTGCCGCCGGTAGGAGCCGAACCCACAACCTCCCCATTACGCGCGCCTTGCACTATACTAATTGAGTTACGGCGGCGGCTGTTCCCTCGTCCACATTCTTGGGTATGTCATCATCATCTGCATCGTCAGCCTGGGAGTGTTAGCCAGGGCTATTCAGGCCATCACGGCGCATGTGGAACATCCTTTTGACCGATGGCGCCACGTAGTACGTGAACTTTAGATGCAGAAAGTTGACTAATAAACCCTCGTAGGCTATACCCAAAGGCATAAAATCCTGCCTTGTCGAACGTAAAAGCAATGAGAGTTGAGGGAGTAGGTATGAATTCATAATGGCTATAGACAGCGCGCGGGAAACACTTACCCGGGGGGAAACAAAGGACAGGACAAGGCGCTCACTTTTGACTGAAATTTCTGGTCACGTGCAACAATATATACGTAGGAGATTGCCAAGATCACAAAAATAAACTTCAGAAACAACAAGCAACGACCAGCGAAAATTAGCTATAGCACTGGCACAATCGACAATACGTGGCCAAATGTATGAAATCACTCTTGTATTATTTAAGATTTTTTTTATTTTCATTTTACTGCAGACGCGTGCTCTGCCAAACATTTGTTCAAGCACCTGCCCGTCTGTCTTAGATATCGCTTGTCGCATGACAACGGTACAGAGTAGGCCAGACTTGTTGCACACTTGACATAAGGTTTCACGCGTTTCATCCCACAGACCACTCTCTATATATTGAACGCATCCTTGCCTTTCCTCTCTTCCATTTCTCTCTCTCTTCCCGCTGTACCGCGGAGCGCGAACTATACCTAAGCGCACCGGGGCTGATAACACATCACCAAACCGTACCCTGACTAACATGGTGGCTATGCATGCGTCATCCAATCAGAAGAACTGTGATGACATGTTGCTGTTTGTCACCTATGCCTACAATGCAGTAAATCAAGAAACTAGAAACTATGCGTCTTTCTTAGAAACCTGCTCTATATACGCTAGATCGTCGCGCAGCTCCCTCGATACCATCCTCCCATACTCCATACTGAAGACTCAGTTGCTGAAACTCTATAGCGCTGAGGAAGCCCGTCAAATCGATCGTCTGAGCACAGTGGCACCACCCGAGTGCCCCAAGGATGGGTACGACCGTTGCCACAAGCCAGTTACATTCAAAAGAGGTGGCTTGGTGTGGCTACGGGCCCCTCAGCGTAAACGCGGCTTCTGCCAAGCGTTTTTGGCCCAGTGTACTGGTCCCTTCACGCTTATTCACCGAGTCAGCGATTTAACATATACGTGGTCGCATGCGTCACGTCACAAGGACGCCACTGTTGTAAGACTCAGCTTGCGCATGTTACGTGCCTCAAACGATCGCACTCAGTCACTCAGCTATGACTCACCCGATGGCATTGGTCTACGAAACGGGGAATGCAACGCTAGCCATGGTTGTGGCGAGAGGAAGAACAAGAAGACGACGGATCTTTGAATGTAACATCATGATTGTGGCTAGATGAAGAGGAAGCAGACGATGTATGTTGGGCGTTCAGCGCCAAACCCAGTGCCTGCTTTTCTGAACGATCTCATCAGACCACCTGTATTTAAACGTTCCCTCATCCGGGACTATAAATGCATACTGCACTAAACGCCATATCTGAGTGGAGCAGTTCTTTGAGTGCCAGTCTTATATTTCAGACAACACAAGTTCCACGCCGGCTGATGTGCCCCCTCTATGATTTTATTCCTAGAAACGCTTACGGTTGCCGTATAGTAGCGGTTTTCGGACACACGCACACATATAAATACTTCAGGTGTACCAAGTTAAAACCATTCTGGTGAAGGGAACAGAAGTCCATGCAGAAGTTGGTTCCTCCTCACTATGTCTCTTAATGCGGAGAAGCCAGCCTTCCAACCAGTTGCTACATCCATGCAGACACCATTGAAACTTAATCGACAGTCGCATATACAGGATGTCGAGGGCTGCGCGAATTCGCACTGCAACGTTAAAGGGACACTAAAGAGAAACAGGAAGTTCAGCTGGAATAAAAGAGGGACCGTCAGGAATGCATGTAGTTTTTGTTGTGTGCAAAAATATGAGTTATTAGCGAAGGAATTCGTAAACGAAAACCAAATATCTCTTGCTCAATTTCTCTCACCCCAGACTCGGCGCTGAAGCAGTGTCGTCACAGATTTCATTGCTGTCAGCGAATCAGAGGGCACCATGATACGTCACCGCTTGCGTAAACGGCCGAGGCGCTCGCTGCATCATAGGCTGCATGGCCGCTGCGTTTGCGGTCGCTGCGACTTTTGCTAAGGTGTTCTGTGTCCGCGATGGATACCGTTGCTGACGCTGAACCTTGCAACGAAGAGCTCGCCAGGGAAGCAGGACTGCATTTGAGCGACTTCAGTGAAACGGAGTGCGAAATGATCCTCCGTGCTAGCGCGGTAGGTGTTTCCGCGTACGATGGCGGTGAGCCGCTGGCCGTGCCGACGGAAAGCGAAGCCTCGTTTTCGTCCACGCCAGGCGACAATGTTCCCAATAGAACAAGTGTAGAAAGTTCCGATAGAACAAGCGTACTCGGTATGGTTTTTTCCTGTTTTTATTAATGGTATTCAGCACTCACTTAGCCGCCAGTTTGCTGCTGCAGGGGCATCGGTAGGGGGTTTGATAAAGACGACATTGATGGGACAGCTGCTCGAGAAAGGACTGGCCTCTGGGGCACGCCAAGGTACTTTCCGAAAGCAGGATTATATACATAATCC